>NC_057808.1:344484005-344686717 GCF_018294505.1 Triticum aestivum | reverse complement strand
GTTCATCCAATCAATCGGCTTCAGTTAGCAGCAGTAGCGAAGGAATCGCTCGATCGGGTTCAGTTAACAGCCATCGATCGACCGCTCGGGTTCAGTAACGCGTAGCCTGCAGTGCAATCGCTCGGGTTCAGTAACGCGTAGCCTGCAGTGCAATCGCTCGGGTTCAGTTAGAGCCCAACGCCTCGCTCGGGTTCAGTTAGAGCCAACGCCTCGCACACACGTGCGTACGTGTACGAGAGAAACGCGCATCGCTCGGCCCCCGACCTCCCACCATAACCGGGAACTCCTCGAAATTTTCCTCCCCCTCGCTTCTACCACGGTTTTTTCCGTCATGGACGGCCCAAAGAATGTCATGCAGCTGCGTCTCCGGCCCGCCCAGGACGAAAAGCCCATTTTCTGTCATGATTTTTTGTCATAGAAGTAGGAGCCCATCACATCTATGATGATACCGGGTTTTGTCACAATTATCGTCATAGAAGTGTCATATGTATGACAAAAAAATTCGTTCGACCCAAAATGTCACGGATGTGTCTTTTTTTTTGTAGTGATATTTCATTCTGGCATTCAAAGATTTTTCCTTCAACTTGACTAGTAACTTCTTAAGATCCTCTCTATCCTTACAAACAGGAAAATCTCTAGCTACCTCTCCATCCATAACATAACCCTTGGGTATAACATGCAGTTCATATCTAGAAGTGCTAGGTCTAATAGGTGTTTAAAAAATTTTAGTTTCACTAATTTCATCAGTTTCAGAAATATCATTAGTTTCAGCATTCTCAATTTCTCTAGCTTTAGCAAGTTGTTAATGAAGAAAGACACCCAATGGCACAGTTTTATACGGCAAAGTACTAGCATCATCATAGGCATCATTCATACCAGAAGTAGCATCATCAATTACTTGCGACATATCAGGATTAATAGTTGGTGGTGGTGTCACAAGCTTACTCAAAACAGAAGGTGAATCAAGTGCAGAGCTAGATGGCAGTTCCTTACCTCCCCTCGTCCTAGAGGGAACGATCTTTGTTTTGGTATCTTTCAAATTCTTCATAGTGATCAACGCATATAAATCCCAAGTGACTCGACAAAATAGAGATATGCTCCTTGGCAACGGCGCCAGAAAAAGGTTTTGATAACCCACAAGTATAGGGCATTGCAATAGTTTTCGAGGGTAGAGAATTCAACCCAAATTTATTGATTTGACACAAGGGAAGCCAAAGAATATTCACGAGTATTAGTAGTTGAGTTGTCAATTCAACCACACCTGAAAGACTTAATATCTGCAGCAAAGTTTTTAGTAGCAAAGTAGTATGGAAGTAACGGTAATAGTGGCAATAGTAATAGTAATAGTTTTGTAGTGATTGTAACAGTAGCACGACAAAAGTAACTTAGCACAAATCAATATATGAAAAGATCGTATGCATTGGATCAGCGATGGATAATTGTGTTGGATAATATTCATCATGCAGCAGTTATAACCTAGAGCGACACTTAACTAGCTCCAATTCATCAATGTAATGTAGGCATGTATTCCGTATATAGTCATACGTGCTTATGCAAAAGAACTTGCATGACATCTTTTTTCCTACCCTCCAGTGGCAGCGGGGTCCATAAGGAAACTAAGGGATATTAAGGCCTCCTTTTAATAGAGAACTAGAACAAAGCATTAGCACTTGGTGAATACATGAACTCCTCAAACTACGGTAATCACCGAAAAGAAACCCAATTATTGTCACCTTGGGGTATGCGGATCATAACATGTAACAGGTGTGTATAACTTGCGAGATAGGATCAAGAACATATATATATATATATATTCATGCAAACATAATAGGTTCAGGTCTGAAATCATGGCACTCTGGCCCTAGTGACAAGCATTAAGCATAGCGAAGTCATAGCAACATCAATCTCAGAACATAGTGGATACTAGGCATCAAGCCCTAACAAAACTAACTCGATTACATGATAAATCTCATCCAACCAATCACCGTCCAACAAGCCTACGAAGGAATTACTCACTCCCGACGGTGAGCATCATGGAATTGGTGATGGAGGAAGCTTGATGATGACTATGGCATCGATTTCCACCCTCCGGAGCCTCGAACACTCCCGATGAAGAATAGGAGGTGGCGGCGGCTCCGTATCGTAAAACACGATGAATCCTTCTCTCTGATTTTTTCTCTGCGAATAGGTATATATTGAGTTGGACTTAGGGTTGCCGGAGCTCCAAGGGCCCCACAAGCTTGGGGGGCACGCCCCCCAGGGCTTGTGGCTCCTGGGTGGCCCCCTATGGTATCTTTTTCCGCCAGTATTTTTTATATATTCCAGAAATATTCTCCGTAAATTTTTAGGTCAATCCGAGAACTTTTATTTCTTCGCAAAAATAACACCATGGCAATTCTGCTGAAAACAGCATCAGTCCGAGTTAGTTCCATTCAAATCATGCAAATAGGAGTCCAAAACAAGGACAAAAGGGTTTGGAAAAGTAGATACGATGGAGACGTATCAATTCATCAAAATAAGCACACAATGCAACGAAAACAGAATATGTCAAAAATAGAACAGTCTGTAGTAATCTGAACTTTGACCATAATTCTATAACTCTAAAAATTCTGAAAAATAGGACGATGTAGACAATTTGTATATCAATCTTGTGTAAAACAAATCAGATCAAAAAAACGTTTCTGTGAATTTTGACAATTCCAGCAATGGGCGCAAAAGTTTCCGTTTTTCAACAGGATAAAATCAACTATCATCCAACATAATCCCAAAGGCTTTACTTGGCAGAACACTAATTAAAACACTAAATACAATCATAATAGTAGCAAAATTGTGTGAACACACAAAAACAGAAAGAAAAAGTGAAAACATTATTTTATTCTTTGGGTTGCCTTCCAACAAGCGCTATTGTTTTATGCCCCTAGCTAGGCATAAGGCCAACTCCACTGCGCGACCCCAAACAGATGTCTGTTTTGTCCGGATTTTGTCCGTTTGGGTAGGGCAATGGGGTCGTGTCCTGGGATGCGGTGGCCGTGCGCCCAGCGCGCGGCCGCATCCGTTTGCCCCATCCTGTCCGTGTCTATTGTAGAAAAAGGAGCAACTTTTAAATGCCAAGCCCTAGTTCATCAGGCCAGCGGCCCCAGTTCATCACGCCGGCAACACAGCCAGCGGCCTACACATCCATCGCCAACATCAGCCAGCGGTCGGCAACACAGCCAGCCTCCAAAATGAATAGTTGTCCTCGCCGGCAACACAGCCAGCGGCCGGCAACACAGCCGGCCTCCAAAATGAATGTTTTTTTCGCCGGCACACAGCCAGCGGGCGGGCGGCACCCATGCCAGCCTCCAAAAAGAACGGCCACGGCCGAACGGATGACCTAGTTCAGGCCTTCGGCGTCAAGCATCTCCTTCTGCCTGGCCTCGAACCAGGCCCTCGTCTTCTCGCTCATCTTCGACAAGTCCACGCTCATGATTGCAAGGGCCACCTCCTTCGCTTTGGTGGCGGCATTGGTGGCCTCGATATCGAGCTGCCTCTGCCTGGCCTTGATGTTGTCGGCCTCGATGTCGAGCTACTTTTACCAGGTCGCCTCCTCCATGTCTAGCTACCTTTGCCGGGCCGCCTCCTCCATGTCGATCTTCCTCCTCTTGGCCGCCTCCTCCATCTCAAGCTTTTTCCTTTGAAGGTCTAGGTATTGCTTCATTTGCTCATCCTTGCTTTGCCGCTTCTTCTCGTCCCTCACATCCTTTTGAGACATCATGCCATGCAAAGTGTCATGCAATGCCATGGATGAGGCATCACGTATGTCGTCAACCTTGGAGTTGGTCTTGCCCCTCGGCCTCTTCAACGCCTCACCATCTCCACCTCCGGCGAACTTGGTCGTCTTCAATCCTATCTTCCTTTGAAGTTCACGGTATTGGTCCTTGAACTTAGGGCAATTTTTGGTGATCGTCCAACAATGTGTAAGAGTGAATGGCTTGTCATTGTGCGCCTTGAATGCCTCCAAAGATTGAAATGCCTAAACGACATGATCAACAACAAGTGAACATGCAAACATATACAAGGCCGAAGTCTCATGGCCGTAGCAAGGAAAGGACTAGGAAGAGGAGAGCATACCATGTCCCCAACGCCGAGACCACTCACGGGCCGTGCTTCAACGCTCTCAAATGCGGAGCAATACTTGTTGCACTCTTGTTGGATGAACAACCACCACTTTTGAATTGAGCCGATGCCACGGTTGCTTGTAATTTGGTAGGGCTCAAACATCTTCCTTTCATGGAATGTTTTGTGGACTCTCGTCCAAAAAACAATGCCCTTTTGTTGCGCGCCGGTCCTCGGATTTTGGCTAATCTCCATCCAAGCTTCGCAAATCAACTTGTCCTCATCTTGTGTATATGAACCCATGCGAATGCTCTTCCTCTTCTTTTGTGCTTCCGCTCTTTGGGTGAGCTCGTCGATGAACAATGGCTAGCCACTAATATCAACGTCATTGCCTTCTTCTTCATCACCATCACCTTCAACATAGATGTCATTGTCTTCATGCCACGAGTCACCATGGTCGTAGTCAGCACGGTCGTCGGCCTCTTCATAGGGGACGTACTGGGCGCGGCCATCCTGACTTTGGGTCTCCTCGGGGTCGTAGGCACCGCCATGCCCACCCTCGAAGATCACGTCCTCCATGTACTGGTTGTAGAAGGGGTTGTCGACCGATGGCGTTGGTGTTGGCATTTCGTCAAACAAGACGCGGGGGGCTGGCATGGTGCCCGTGAACGGTGCCCGTGCTTGCTTGCTTTGCATCTCGACGGACAAACGGCCGCCGCTGCTGGACCCAGGCGTGACGTTGAGGTCGATGACGGCCGCGGGGCGCGGTGTGGACGGCGCAAACAAGCCAACGTCCGGCGACCCCGAGAAACGGGTCTGGCCGTCGTGCCTTGGCGGAGAAAAGCCGGGTGACATGGGCGTGGTCCGCGACGTCGGCAACTGGCAGTGCGGAGGCCGGGTGACCGACGAGCCTGTGCTCGCCGGGCCGACGGCCACTGCAGGGAAACCGGCCGGACGGCCCATGCCAAGCATGAGGAGGGCGTGCGCTTTGTTGACGATGACCTCCTTCTCGTCGACCGCGGCCTTGTGCCGCGCGGCCTCCATCGCATCGCGCTGGGCGGTGAACTTGGCCGCGGCGGCATTGACCTTGACGACCCCTCTCCGTTCCCTCCTCTTCGCCGATTCGGTGTCCAACTTGGCGATCTCCTCCGGCGTGCACTCCGACCGCGGCTTCCTTGGCGCCTTGGCCGCCTTCTTCTTCACCTTTCCGGGCGGGTCGACGGCAAGGCCGCCGAAATTCGACCAGGCGTCGGCCATGGACGGGGGAGGGAGAGGGGTGGCGGGAGGGACATGCGAGGGTTTGGTGGGAATGGCGCCAAATGGGCGGGTTGGGGGTTTTGCTTTGTGCCACCGACAGGTGGGCCAGGGGAGGACAAACGCGCGCGTCCCGCCCGTCCACGCGCTGTCCGTTTCACCCCCAAACAGGCGCAAACTTGGGCCGGGGATGGGTCGAAAGCGGACACAAAACGGACAAAAGTACGTTTGCGCCCGCGCGCTGGGCCGTCTGGTTTGTCTGTTTTACCCCAAACGGACGGGGGCGGACAGGATAGGGTCGCGCGGTGGAGTTGGCCTAATGCATAGATTCAAGTATTGTCATCTTTAGTTTTTGTTCCATAGGTTGCCCTCAAGATTGATTCATATGGTGGCTTAATTCTTGTTCTAGGGAAGTTTTCCATACCCTTTCTCAAAGGAAATTGAAATTTGATATTCCCTTTTTTCATATCAATCACGAAACCTATAGTTCGTAAAAATGGTCTACCAAGTATTATGGGACAAGGCGGATTGCAATCAATATCAAGAACAACAAAATCTATGGGCACATAATTCCTATTTGCAAGAATAAGAACATCATTAATTCTTCCCAAAGGTTTTTCAATAGTAGAATCCACCAAGTGCAAATTATGAGGACATTCTTCCAACTTGGTAAAACCTAGCACATCACATTGAGATTTCAGAATTGTGGAAACACTAGCACCCAAATCACACAAAGCATTACACTCGTAATTTGTTATCTTGACTTTAATGGTGGGTTCCCATTCATCATATAATTTTCTAGGAACTGAAATCTCTAATCCTAACTTTTCTTCTAAAGCTTTCATCATCGCTTCTACAATATGTTTAGTAAGAGCTTTATTTTGTGCATAGGCATTGGGTGAATTTATCATGGATTGCAACAAAGAAATACATTCAATCAAAGATCAACTATCATAATTAAAGTCTTTGTAATCCAAGAGAGTGGGCACATCACTAGTTAAAGTATTGACCTCTCCAAACCCACTTTTATCATTTTTTTCAACAAGATTTTCACCCTCCGAACTATGGGGACGCCTTCTAGCTAAAGTCGACTCTTTTTAAGTCACCTTATCATCAAGTTTAATATTAATAAACAAGGAATCAATAGAAGAAACACCAATCATCTTCATCATTACTATGAAAGCAGTCAGACAAAAACGCTCTTTCTAAAAATTCTCTTTTAGCTCTAAGCATAGCAGTTCTTTTCTTGCTTTCATCCATGGAAACATATAAATCTTTAATTGATGCATTAGCATCAACTTTGGGTGGAAAAATTTTAATCTTGAGATTTTCTACATCATGTGAAATTCTATCAATGCTCCTTGACAAATCATCAATATTATTCAATTTTTCTTTTATTGTAGTGTTGTAAACTTTTTGATCATTGATAAATTCTTTAATATTACTCTCAAGAACAGAGGCATCCTATTATTATTGTAAGAAGAATTACCATAGGAATTGCCATAATTATTAGAGGAATTTCCAGGAAAAGGCCTAGGATTAAAATTACCTCTATAAGCATTGTTATTGAAATTGTTTCACGAGACAAAATTCATATCTACGGGGTCACTATTTTGCTCAATCAAAGTAGACAAAGGCACATCATTAGCATCAAGAAGAACATGTTTACTAGCAACCAATTTCATAAGCGCATCAACTTTTTCACTCAAAGTACTAATTTCTTCAACAGAATTAACCTTTTTACTAGTAGGTGCTCTTTCGGTATGCCATTGTGAATAATTTTCCATGATATTATCTAGCAATTTAGTAGCTTCACCCAAAGTAATCTCCATAAAAGTGCCACCCATGGCAAAATCGAAAAGATTTTTAGAAACAAAATTCAATCCCGCATAAATTTTTTGTATAATCATCCATAGATTTAAACCATGAGTAGGACAATTTCTTAGCATTAATTTCATTCTTTCCCAAGATTGTGCGACATGTTCATGCTCAAGTTGCTTAAAATTCATCATTTGGTTTCTAAGGGAAATAATTTTTGCGGGCGGAAAATACTTAGTAATAAAAGCATCTTTGCACTTATCCCACTAATCAATACTATTACGAGGCAAAGATGAAAACCAAAATTTTGCACCATCTCGCAAAGAGAAAGGAAACAATTTTAATTTCACAATATCATTGCCCACATCTTTTTTTCTTTTGCTATAGCACAATTCTACGAAAGTGTTTAGATGGTACGTGGCATCCTCATTAGGAGTACCGGAAAATTGCTCTTTCATAACAAGATTCAACAAAGCGGCATTAATATCATATGACTCCGCACTAGTGGCGGGAGGAGCAATCAGAGTACTAATAAAATAATTATTATTAGTATTTGAAAAGTCACATAATTTGGTGTTTTCTTGAGTCACCATGACTACGCAAACAAGATCACAAGCAAACAAAAGATCGAATGAGAAAAAGGCAAACGAAAAGAAGGCAAATATTTTTGTGTTTTTCTGAAAACGTTTTAGAAGGGGGGACAGATGAAAGCGAGAGTCAAATGGCAAATAAAGTAAATCGCAAGGAGATGAGATTTGTGATTAGGAACCTAATAGATGTTGATGATGTCTCCCCGACAATGGCGCCAGAAAGTTTTCCTGATTGCTTGTATCTGCGTTGGTATTTCCCCGAAGAGGAGAGGATGATGCAGCACAGCAACAGTAAGTATTTCCCGTAGTTATGAAACCAAGGTTATCAATCCAGTAGGAGAACCAAGCAACACTATGTAAACGGCACCTGCACACAAATAACAAATACTTGCAACCCAACGCGTAAGAGGGGTTGTCAATCCCTCCTCGGTGTTGAGATAGATTAAATTTTATGAGATTTGATAAATAGATCTTGCAAAAACACAAAATAAAATAAGTAAAGAAAAAGTGCAGCAAGGTATTTTTGGATTTTTGGATTAATAGATCTGAAAATAATATGATAGGAAATAGACCCGGGGGCCGTAGATTTCACTAGAGGCTTCTCTCGAGAAAATAGCATACAGTGAGTACACAAATTACTGTTGGGCAATTGATAAAAGAGCAAATAATTATGACAATATCCAAGGCAATGATCAAAAATATAGGCATCACGTCCAAGATTAGTAGGCCAACTCATGCCTGCATCTACTACTATTACTCCACACATCGACCGCTATCCAACATGCATCTAATGTATTAAGTTCATGGAAAAATGGAGTAATGCATTAAGAACGATGACATGATGTAGACAAGATCTATTCATGTAGGAATAGACCCCATCTTTTTTATCCTTAATGGCAACGATACATGCATGTCATGTCTCCTCCTATCACTGAGAATGAGCACCGCAAGATCGAACCCATCACAAAGCACCTCTTCCCATTGCAAGAAAAATCAATCTAGTTGGCCAAACCAAACCAAAGTTTCGGAGAAGAAATATGAGGCTATAAAAATCATGCATAAAAGAGTTCAGCAAAGACTCAAATAATATTTATGGATAGATCTGATCATAAACTCACAATTCGTTGGATCCCAACAAACACACCGCAAAAAGTCATTACATCAAATGGATCTCTAAGAACATCGAGGAGAACATTGTATTGAAGATCAAAAAGAGAGAAGAAACCATCTAGCTACTACCTACGGACTCGTAGGTATGTGGGAAACTACTCACGCATCATCGGAAAAGGCCCCTCCGGCAAAGTGCCGGAAAAGGCCCCTAGATTGGATCTCATGGTTCTGGAACTTGCGGCGGCTCGAATTGCGTTTCGTCGACTCCCCTAGGGTGTCTAGAATATTAGAGTATTTATAGATCTGAGAGGCGGTGGAGGGGGTGCCTGTGGGCCCCACTACCCACCAGGGCACGTCTGGGGGCCCTTGCGCGCCCTGATGCCTAGTGGGCCCCACAGGGCCGCTCTGGTGCACTTCCTGGGCCTCCTAGGTGTCTTCTGGGCAGGAAAAAAATCTCCAAAAAGTTTCACTGCATTCAGACTTTGTTTGACATGGATATTCTGCAAAGTAAAAAACAAGAAAAAATAGCAACTGGCACCGGGCACTATGTCAATAGGTCAGTCCCAAAGAATGATATAAAGTTGCTAGTAAATGAATATAAAACATCCAAGAATGATACTTTAATAGCATGGAACTGGTCTACCAAATCGTTCTGTCTTCATCCAGCCTAGCTGGTTTCAAATTCCTCACCCTTACCTTACGTATTTCCGCTGCTGAAGAATTTGTGATTATCCTCTGAAGATGTTGAGCTTAAGACTTTCATCATGATGTTTTTCATTTCTCCAGTTCATCTTCCTTATGCTTGTATGATTGCATGTTCTTCATCTGTATATATCTTGTATGCATACTTTCCGTTACTGCGATGATTTAGTTCCCTCGCGTTTCTATTTCTTCACTCTGATATTCGTCAAATTCATTAGAGTTTGGCGAATTTCTAAAAATCTCCCATGAAACACCTCTGGGAGTTAACATGCGCTTTCAACTATGTTCTGAGATTGATGTTCCTATTGCTTTGCTATGCTTAATGCTTATCACTAAGTCCCAAGTACCATGATTGATCTGAACCTATTATGTTTTCGTGAATATAAGTGAGTTTTAGATCCTATCTTGCAAGTTGTATTCATGTATCATGTGTTATGATCCGCATACCCCAAGATGACAATAATTGGAATTCACTCCGGTGATGACTGTAGTATGAGCAGTTCATGTATTCACTAAGTGTTAAGAGCAACTCTAGCAGACCCCGCATCCGGCCGGCCCGCAAAACGTGTTTGCAGTTCGCGGATAAAACGCCTTTGCGGGCCGGCGCGGATGGCCGCAGTTGCAGACCCCGCATAACGGATCTGTAAAAAAGGATATTCGCGGAATATGCTCTTTTACGGGTCGGCTTCGCGGGGTCTAATCTGGCGCAGCTCGTCCCAGCCCGGAAAACCTAAAATTGCACATTAGTTTGATCCAACATAATGCATTTTTTTGCTTTTTGAACAACATTGGATACATAAGACATCACCAAATCTTTGCTCCTCGACCATTCCATCGCTTGGCACAGCCACTGGCGGCCGGAAAAAGCCAAATCCGGCGGCCCGCGATGAAGGGCTGTTGATCCGCAAATCCGGCGGCCGGCCAAAGCAGGGGGTGGGAGAGGGGAGGCCTCGTGCATGTGGCGGCCTTTCGGTGTGCTCCCGCCGGCTACTTTCGCCGGAATCTTGGGCGGCGGCCCGGCGGCGGGGCGAGGGGGAGAGGGGAGGTAGTTGGTGGGGAAAGCGCGGGCTGAAATTTCCCCCCACCAACAGCTTCTGCTTATATGCAGGGCACCGCAGCGGTAACGGGGAAACACGTGTATTCGCGGGTTGGGGCCGAGATTTTTCCATGCCCCGCAAAAAAAATGCGGGCTGGGGTGGGATGCGGGGTCTGATCGGGCAGGTTTTCCCGCACCGACCCGCATTTTGGCGGTTATTTTGCGGGTTGGGGCGGGATGCGGGGTCTGCTAGAGATGCTCTAATGCTATGTTCCCGTTTCTTATTAAAATGAGACCTTAATTACCCCTAGTTTCCTTAAGCACCCCGCTTCCACGGGAGGGTAGGACAAAAGACGTGGTGCAAGTTCTTATTATAAGTGTGTGACTACATACAAAATACATGGCTACATTGAATTAATGAATTGGACTTGTTGTGTATCGCTCTAGGTTGTGACTATTATATGATGAAAGTTATCCACACGAATATCCTCGATGATCTAATGCCTACGCTTTACTCATGTTGTGTTTGCTTAGTTACTACTGCTGCTACTGCTGCTATTACAATTGCTACAAAATTGCTATTGTTACTGTTACCACTACTATCAAACTATCATACTACTCTGCTAGTAAATATTTTGCTGCAGAGAAATAACTTCTCAGGTGTGGTTGAATTGACAGCTCAACTGCTAAGTCTTATAAATATTCTTTGGCTTCCCTTGTGTCGAATATATAAATTGGGTGAAATACTTCCCTCGAATACTGTTGCGACCCCCTATACTTGTGGGTCACTGCTTGCCAATCGATACGTCTCTGATGTATCTATAATTTATGAAGTATTCGTGCCATGTTTACAACAATTTTATATGTCCTTGGTATGATTTGAATGGAACTAACCCGGACTGACACTGTTTTTAGCAGAACTACTGTCGTGGTGTTTTTTGTGCACAAATACAAGTTCTCAGAATGAGCTGAAACTTTTTGACAATTTTTTTAGAACTAAAGAGTCCCCCGAAGCATCATAGGAGGATCAGAAGAGCCACGAGGTGCCAACGAGGCACTTGGGCGCGCCCAGGGGGTGATGGTGTCGTGGTGCCTTGTGGGCCCATCTTAGCCCCTCATGACGTGAGACCGACGCCAAAAATTCCTATAAAAAGATAAACCCCCAGAAATAACCCTAGAACTTCGACTCTGCTGTGATACGTCCATTTTGCATCATGCTTTTATATCGATATTTATTGCATTATGGACTGTTATTACACATTGTGTCACAATACTTATGCCTATTCTCTCTTATTTTACAAGGTTTACATGAAGAGGGACAATGCCGGCAGCTGGAATTTTGGGCTGGAAAAGGAGCAAATATTAGAGACCTATTCTGCACAACTCCAAAAGTCCTGAAACTCCACGGAAGTTATTTTTGGAATTAATAAAAATACTGAGCGAAGAAAGTACCAGAGGGGGGCCACCCACCATCCACGAGGGTGGGGGCGCGCCCCCTGCCTCGTGGGCCCCCTGGCAGGCCTCCGGTGCCCATCTTCTGCTATATGAAGTCTTTTACCCTGGAAAAAAATCATAAGCAAACTTACGGGACGAAACTCCGCCGCCACGAGGCGGAACCTTGGCGGAACCAATCTAGGGCTCCGGCGGAGCTGTTCTGCCAGGGAAACATCCCTCCGGGACGGGGAAATCATCGCCATCGTCATCACCAATGATCCTCTCATCGGGAGGGGGTCAATTCCATCAACATCTTCACCAGCACCATCTCCTCTAAAACCCTAGTTCATCTCTTGTATCCTATCTTTGTCCCAAAGCCTCAGATTGGTACCTGTGGGTTGGTAGTAGTGTTGATTACTCCTTGTAGTTGATGCTAGTTGGTTTATTTGGTAGAAGATCATATGTTTAGATCCTTTATGCATATTAATATACCTCTGATTATGATCATGAATATGATTTGTGAGTAGTTACGTTTGTTCCTGAGGACATGGGAGAAGTCTTGCTATAAGTAGTCATGTGAATTTGGTATTCGTTCGATATTTTGTTGAGATGTATGTTGTCTTTCCTCTAGTGGTGTTATGTGAACGTCGACTACATGACACTTCACCATTGTTTGGGCCTAGAGGAAGGCATTGGGAAGTAATAAGTAGATGATGGGTTGCTAGAGTGACAGAAGCTTAAACCCTAGTTTATGCGTTGCTTCGTAAGGGGCTGATTTGGATCCATATGTTTCATGCTATGGTTAGGTTTACCTTAATACTTCTTTTGTAGTTGCGGATGCTTGCAATAGGGATCAATCATAAGTGGGATGCTTGTCCAAGAAAGGGCAGTACCCAAGCACCAGTCCAGCCACATACCAAATCATCAAAGTAACGAACGTGAATCATATGAGCGTGATGAAAACTAGCTTGACGATAATTCCCATGTGTCCTCGGGAGCGTTTTCCTTTATATAAGAGTTTGTCCAGGATTTTCCTTTTCTACAAAAAGGATTGGGCCATCTTGCTGCACCTTATTTACTTTCATTACTTGTTACCCGTTACAAATTACCTTATCACAAAACTACCTGTTACCGATAATTTCAGTGCTTGCAGAGAATACCTTACTGAAAACCGCTTGTCATTTCCTTCTGCTCCTCGTTGGGTTCGACACTCTTACTTATCGAAAGGACTATGATAGATCCCCTACACTTGTGGGTCATCACGACTCTTTTCTGGCGCCGTTGTCGGGGAGTGAAGCGCCTTTGGTAGGTGGAATTTAGTAAGGAAAAATTTATATAGTGTGCTGAAATTTACTGTTACTTCTTACTATGGAACATAATCCTCTGAGGGGCTTGTTCGGGGTAGCTTCACCCCGACCAGTAGAGCAAAGAGTTTCTCCTCAACCTACTCAACCTACTGAAAATGTTTACTTTGAAATTCCTTCGGGTATGATAGAGAAACTGCGAGCTCATCCTTTTACAGGAGATGGAACATTACATCCCGATTTGCACCTAATCTATGTGGATGAAGTTTGTGGATTATTTAAGCTTGCAGGTATGCCCGAGGATGTTATCAAGAAGAAGGTCTTCCCTTTATCTTTGAAGGGAGAGGCATTGACATGGTTTAGGCTATCTGATGATATGGGACCATGGAACTACAACCGATTGAAATTGGAATTTCATCAGAAGTTCCATCCTATGCATCTTGTTCATCGTGATCGTAATTATATATAATTTTTGGCCTCACGAAGGAGAAAGCATCGCTCAAGATTGGGGGAGGCTTAATTCAATGTTATATTCATGCCCCAATCATGAGCTCTCAAGAGAAATGATTATTCAAAAAAATTATGCTCGGCTTTCTCTCATAATCGCTCCATTCTCGATACTTCTTGTACTGGCTCTTTTATGATGAAGACTATTGAATTCAAATGGGATTTATTGGAAAGAATTAAATGCAACTCTGAAGATTGGGATCTCGACGAAGGTAAGGAGTCAGGTATAACACCTAAGTTTGATTGTGTTAAATCTTTTATGGATACCGATGTTTTTCCATGAATTTAGCACTAAATATGGACTTGACTCTAAGATAGTAGCTTCTTTCTGTGAATCATTTGCTACTCATGTTGATCTCCCTAAGGAGAAGTGGTTTAAATATAATCCCCCCATTGAAGTAAAAGTAGTTGCACCTATTAAAGTTGAAGAAAAGACTATCACTCATAATGATCCTGTCGTTCCTACTGCTTATATTGAGAAAGCACCTTTCCCTGTTGGAATAAAGGATCATGCTAAAGCTTCAACTATGGTCAACAAAAGTAATATTAGGACACCCAACCCCCCTGAACAAATTAAAGTTGAACCTAGTATTGCTATGGTTAGGGATCTCTTGGCTGATAATATTGATGGGCATGTTATTTACTTCTGTAATGAAGCTGCTAGAATTGCTAGACCTGATACTAAAAATAAACATAGACCTGTTGTAGGCGTGCCTGTTATTTCTGTTAAAATAGGAGATCATTGTTATCATGGCTTATGTGATATGGGTGCTAGTGCAAGTGCAATACCTCATTCCTTATACAAAGAAATTATGCATGATATTGCACCTGCTGAGTTAGAGGAAATTGATGTTACAATTAAGCTTGCTAATAGATACACTATTTCACCAGTTGTGATAGTAAGAGACGTTGAAGTCTTGTGTGGGAAAGTTAAATATCCTGCTGATTTTCTTGTTCTTGGTTCCCCACAAGATGACTTCTATCCCATCATATTTGGTAGACCCTTCTGAATACTGTTAATGCTAGGATATACTGCGAAAAGGATGTTGTTACTATTGGTTTGGGGGATATGTCTCATGAGTTTAACTTTGCTAAATTTCATAGACAACCCCGTGATGAGGAATTTCCTAGTAAAGATGAAATTATTGGTCTTGCCACTATTGCCGTGCCTCCTAATGATCCTTTAGAACAATATTTGCTTGACCATGAAAATGATATGTTTATGAGTAAAAGAAGGGAAATAGATGAAGTATTCTTTAAACAAGGACCTATTTTGAAACACAACTTGCCTGTTGAAATCCTAGGGGATCCTCCTCCACCCAAGGGTGATCTCGTGTTTGAGCTTAAACCATTACCTGATACTCTTAAATATGCTTATCTTGATGAGAAGAAGATATATCTTGTTATTATTAGTGCTAACCTTTCAGAGCATGAAGAAAAGAAATTATTGAAAACTCTGAAGAAGCACTGTGCTGCTATTGGATATACTCTTGATGATCTTAAGGGCATTAGTCCCACACTATGCCAGCACAAAATAAAATTGGAGAAAGAAGCTAAACCAGTTGTTGATCATCAACGACGGTTAAATCCTAAGATGAAAGAAGTGGTAAGAAAAGAAATACTAAAGCTTCTGGAGGCAGGTATAATTTATCCCGTTGCTGATAGTCAGTGGGTAAGTCCTGTCCATTGTGTCCCTAAGAAGTGAGGTATTACTGTTGTTCCTAATGATAAAGATGAATTGATCCCACAAAGAATTGTTACAGGTTATAGAATGGTAATTGATTTCCGCAAATTAAATAAAGCTACTAAAAAGGATCATTACCCTTTACCTTTTATTGATCAAATGCTAGGAAGACTATCCAAACATACACATTTTTGCTTTCTAGATGGTTATTCTGGTTTCTCTCAAATACCTGTGTCAAAAGAGGACCAAGAAAATACCACTTTTACTTGCCCTTTCGGTACTTTTGCTTATAGATGTATGCCTTTTGGTTTATGCAATGCACCTGTTACCTTTCAAAGATGCATGATGGCTATATTCTCTGATTTTTGTGAAAAGATTGTTGAGGTTTTCATGGATGATTTCTCCGTTTATGGAACCTCTTTTGATGATTGCTTGAGCAACTTGATCGAGTTTTGCAGAGATGTGAAGAAACTAACCTTGTCTTGAATTGGGAGAAGTGCCACTTTATGGTTAATGAAGGTATTGTCTTGGGGCATAAAATTTCTGGGATAGGTATTGAAGTTGATAAAGCTAAAGTTGATGCTATTGAAAAGATGCCATGTCCCAAGGACATCAAAGGTATAAGAAGCTTCCTTGGTCACGCCGGTTTTTATAGGAGGTTCATTAAGGACTTCTCTAAAATCTCGAGGCCTCTGACTAACCTCTTACAAAAAGATATTCCTTTTGTCTTTGATGATGATTGTGTAGAAGCATTTGAAATACTTAAGAAAGCATTGGTTTCTACACCTATTGTTCAGCCACCTGATTGGAATTTACCCTTTGAAATTATGTGTGATGCTAGTGATTATGCCGTAGGTGCTGTTCTAGGACAAAGAGTTGATAAGAAATTAAATGTTATCCAATATGCCAGTAAAACTTTAGACAATGCCCAGAGAAATTATGCTACTACTGAAAAAGAATTTTTAGCAGTTGTATTTGCTTGTGATAAGTTCACACCTTATATTGTTGATTCTAAAGTAACTATTCACACTGATCATGCTGCTATTAAATATCTTATGGAAAAGAAAGATGCTAAACCTAGACTTATTAGATGGGTTCTCTTGCTACAAGAATTTGATTTGCATATTATTGATAGAAAGGGAGCTGAGAACCCCGTTGCAGACAACTTGTCTAGGTTAGAGAATGTTCTTGATGACCCACTACCTATTGATGATAGCTTTCCTGATGCACAATTAGCTGTCATAAATGCTTCTCGCACTGCTCCATGGTATGCTGATTATGCTAATTACATTGTTGCTAAATTTATAACACCTAGTTTCACATACCAGCAAAATAAATAGTTTTTCTATGATTTAAGGCATTACTTCTGGGATGACCCACACCTTTATAAAGAAGGAGTAGATGGTGTTATTAGACGTTGTATACCTGAGCATGAACAGGAACAGATCCTACGCAAGTGTCACTCCGAATCTTATGGAGGACACCATGCTGGAGATAGAACTGCACATAAGGTATTGCAATCCGGTTTTTGTTGGCCTACTCTCTTCAAAGATGCCCGTAAGTTTGTCTTGTCTTGTGATGAATGTCAAAGAATTGCTAATATTAGTAGATGTCAAGAAATGCCTATGAACTATTCACTTGTTATTGAACCATTTGATGTTTGGGGCTTTGATTATATGGGACCGTTTCCTTCCTCTAATGGATATACACATATTTTAGTTGCTGTTGATTACGTTACTAAGTGGGTAGAAGCTATTCCAACTAGTAGTGCTGATCATAACACCTCTATTAAGATGCTTAAAGAATTTATTTTTCCGAGGTTTGGAGTCCCTAGATATTTAATGACTGATGGTGGTTCACATTTTATTCATGGTGCTTTTCATAAAATGCTTGCTAAGTATGATGTTAATCATAGAATTGCATCTCCATATCACCCGTAGTCTAGTGGTCAAGTAGAATTGAGTAATAGAGAGCTCAAATTAATTTTGCAAAAGACTGTTAATAGATCTAGAAAGAATTGGTCCAAGAAACTTGTTGATGCATTATGGGCCTATAGAACCGCATAAAAAATCCTATGGGTATGTCTCCGTATAAAATGGTTTATGGAAAAAGCATGTCACTTACCTCTCGAACTAGAACATAAGGCATATTGGGCCATTAAAGAGCTCAATTATGATTTCAAACTTGCCGGTGAGAAGAGGTTATTTGACATTAGCTCACTTCATGAATGGAGAACTCAAGCCTATGAGAATGCCAAACTATTTAAAGAGAAAGTTAAAAGATCGCATGACAAAAGGATACAAAAGCGTGAGTTTAATATAGGTGATTATGTGTTGCTATTCAACTCTCGTTTAAGATATTTTGCAAGAAAACTTCTCTCTAAATGGAAAGGTCCTTACGTTATCGAGGAGGTCTATCGTTCCGGTGCCATAAAAATCAACAACTTCGAAGGCACAAATCCAAAGGTGGTGAACGGTCAAAGAATCAAACATTATATCTCAGGTAATCCTATAAATGTTGAAACTAATGTTATTGAAACCGTAACCCCGGAGGAATATATAAGAGACACTTTCCAGAACGTTTCAGACTCCGAAAAGGAATAGGTATGTGGTACGGTAAGTAAACCGACTCCAAAACAGTTCTAATGGCAATATTTCTCTATTTTGGAATATTTAAGAAAATAGGAAAATAAGAAGTAGTCTGGGAGGACACGAGGCTTCCACGAGGGTGGAGGGCGCGCCCCCCTGCCTCGTGGGCACCTCGTGTGCTCTCCAGACTCTGTTTTCTTGCACGATACTTCTTTTGGTCAGTAAAAATTCATTATATAATCTCCCGAAGGTTTGACCACCGTACCATGCAAATATCCTCTGTTTTTGTTTCGAGCTGTTTTTCTGACAGATCTATATCACCATGACGTCTCCAAGTGCCCCCAAGGACAAGTTCTTCAAGAAGGTCATCAACCCCTACCTCGCGGAAGTGTTGCAACATCCTCAAACCATTGAGACGCATGAGGGGGTGCTACACATCCGCGATGTTGAGGGACCAAGGAGGACCGGAAGCGTGGAGACAAGGCTTGAAGCAATGGAGCAACAAGTTTTCAAGTGTCAGGAGATGGTGGAGCGTGGACTCGACACCAATCACATAATGATCACGGAGTTCACCAACAACCACAAGCTGGACGCAAAGGACATTGGGGAGGCCATCTTCAAGCTTCACGAGAAAATCGAGCACCTCCAAGCCCTGATCTATTACCTGCAAAACCAAAACTGTGAGTATGAATATAGATTCAAGAGGATGAGTTTGGCTGCAGATTTAAGGATCCCGGAGACTCGATCTTCCTTCTATGATGGTGAAACTATGCCTTGGAAGATGGACGACAAGCCTACATCATCAACAACCCCATCACCACCACTTCCGAGAAAGGAGACATAATCACATGGGTATGGGCACTCCCCTTGGCAACTGCCAAGCTTGGGGGAGGTGCCCCGGTATCGTATCACCATCACACTCCTATCTTTACTGTTTTTCTTAGTTCGATCCTTTTAGTAAGATCTCGATCTAGTAGAATAAAAGTTTTAGTATGATCTAGTTTTGAGTTTTGCCTTATGATCCTTCTATGTAATCGAGTCCGTGAGCTATATATAATAAAGATTAGTGTTGAGTCAAGGGCTTGATTATCTTGCTATGATCGAGAGGGAATAAAAAGAAATAAAGAGATCATATTGATCTTATGGAGAGTAATGACTTCACATATAAAGAGTATGATGAATAAAAGTTGTTGAGAGTTGACAAACATAGTTTTGGTCATCGTTGCAATTAATAGGAAGTAATAAGAAAGAGAGGTTTTCACATATAAATATACTATCTTGGACATCTTTTATGATTGTGAGCACTCATTAAAATATGACATGCTAAAGAGTTGATGTTGGACAAGGAAGACAACGTAATGGGTTATGTTTTCTTATATCCGAAATTAAGTATATTATCATGGATCATCCAACATGTTGAGCTTGCCTTTCCCTCTCATGCTAGCCAATTTCTTTGCACCAAATAGAGATACTACTTGTGCTTCCGAATATCCTTAAACCCAGTTTTGCCACGAGTGTCCACCATATCTACCTATGGATTGAGTAAGATCCTTCAAGTAAGTTGTCGTTGTTGCATGCAATAAAAATTGCTCTCTAAATATGTAAGATTTATTAGTGTGGAGAAAATAAGCTTTATATGATCTTGTGATCTGGAAGAAATAAAAGTGACGGACTGCATAATAAAGGTCCATATCACAAGTGGCAATATAAAGTGACGTTCTTTCGCATTAAGATTTTGTACATCGAACCATAAAAGCACATGACAACCTCTGCTTCCCTCTACGAAGGGCTTTTATCTCTTACCTTATACAAGAGTCATGGTGATCTTCACCTTTCCTTTTTATATTTTATCCTTTGGCAAGCACCTTGTGTTGGAAAGATCCTGATATATATATCCAATTGGATGTAGGTTAGCATGAGTTATTATTGTTAACATTACCCTTGAGGTAAAAGGTTGGGAGGCAACACTATAAGGCCCTATCTTTCTCTGTGTCTGATTAAAAATCCATACCCATAAGTATTGTGTGAGTGTTAGCAATTGTGAAAGACTAAATGATAGTTAAGTATGTGGACTTGCTAAAAAGCTCTTATATTGACTCTTTCCGATGTTACGATAAATTGCAATTGCTTCAATGACTGAGATTATAGTTTGTTAGTTCTCAATGAAGTTTCTGATTCATACTTTACATTGTGAATAGATTCTTACTTGAGCATAAGAAATCATATGACAATATCTATATATGTAACTGTTATAAGAATGATCATGATGCCCTCATGTCCGTATTTTATTTTATCGACACCTCTATCTCTAAACATGTGGACATATTTATCGTTATCGGCTTCCGCTTGAGGACAAGCGAGGTCTAAGCTTGGGGGAGTTGATACGTCCATTTTGCATCATGCTTTTATATCGATATTTATTGCATTATGGGCTGTTATTACACATTGTGTCACAATACTTATGCCTATTCTCTCTTATTTTACAAGGTTTACATGAAGAGGGAGAATGCCGGCAGCTGGAATTCTGGGCTGGAAAAGGAGCAAATATTAGAGACCTATTCTGCACAACTCCAAAAGTCCTGAAACTCCACGGAAGTTATTTTTGGAATTAATAAAAAATACTGAGCGAAGAAAGTACCAGAGGGGGGCCACCCACCATCCACGAGGGTGGGGGCGCGCCCTACCCCCCTGGGCGCCCCCCTACCTCGTGGGCCCCCTGACAGGCCTCCGGTGCCCATCTTCTGCTATATGAAGTCTTTTACCCCGGAAAAAATCATAAGCAAACTTACGGGACGAAACTCCGCCGCCACGAGGCGGAACCAATCTAGGGCTCTGGCGGAGCTGTTCTGCCGGGGAATCATCCCTCCGGGAGGGGGAAATCATCGCCATCGTCATCACCAACGATCCTCTCATCGGAAGGGGGTCAATCTCCATCAACATATTCACTGGCACCATCTCCTCTAAAACCCTAGTTCATCTCTTGTATCCAATCTTTGTCCCAAAGCCTCAGATTGGTACCTGTGGGTTGCTAGTAGTGTTGATTACTCCTTGTAGTTGATGCTAGTTGGTTTATTTGGTGGAAGATCATATGTTCAGATCCTTTATGCATATTAATATACCTCTGATTATGAACATGAATATGATTTGTGAGTAGTTACGTTTGTTCCTGAGGACATGGGAGAAGTCTTGCTATAAGTAGTCATGTGAATTTGGTATTCGTTCGATATTTTGATGAGATGTACGTTGTCTTTCCTCTAGTGGTATTATGTGAACGTCGACTACATGACACTTCACCATTGTTTGGGCCTAGAGGAAGGCATTGGGAAGTAATAAGTAGATGATGGGTTGCTAGAGTGACAGAAGCTTAAACCCTAGTTTATGTGTTGCTTCGTAAGGGGCTGATTTGGATCCATATGTTTCATGCTATGGTTAGGTTTACCTTAATACTTGTTTTGTAGTTGCGGATGCTTGCAATAGGGGTTAATCATAAGTGGGATGCTTGTCCAAGAAAGGGCAGTACCCAAGCACTGGTCCACCCACATACCAAATCATCAAAGTAACGAACGTGAATCATATGAGCGTGATGAAAACTAGCTTGACGATAATTCCCATGTGTCCTCGGGAGCGTTTTCCTTTATATAAGAGTTTGTCCAGGCTTGTCCTTTGCTACAAAAAAGATTGGGCCATCTTGCTGCACCTTATTTACTTTCATTACTTGTTACCCGTTACAAACTACCTTATCACGAAACTATCTGTTACCGATAATTTCAGTGCTTGCAGAGAATACCTTGCTGAAAACCGCTTGTCATTTCCTTCTGCTCCTCGTTGGGTTCGACACTCTTACTTATCGAAAGGACTACGATAGATCCCTTACACTTGTGGTTCATCACGCTGCCGCAAGCCTCTATACCTTCGAAATACCATCTAGAGCCCTGTTCAGGCACCCTATCGGAGGGGGAAATCGTCACCGAAGGCCATCTTCATCATCCTGACGACCACCATGACGAGGAGGGAGTAGTTCACCCTCGAGGCTAGGGGTATGTACAAGTAGCTATGTGTTTGATCTCTCCCGTGTTCTTGATTTGGCACGATCTTGATGTACCGCGAGCTTTGTTAATATAGTTGGATCATATGGTGTTTTCCCCTCTCTATCTTGTTGTGATGAATCGAGTTTTTACCTCTGAGGTTTCACTATTATTGGATTGAATACTTTTAGGGATTCGAGAACACTTGATGTATGTCTTGCATGGGGATACCCTTGGTGACAATGGGGTGTTCTATTGATTCACTTGATGTATGTTTTGGCACTCAACTCACGGATTCCCGCAGTGACATTGGGGTAATATATGCATAGGGGTTGATGCACATTTGTGACCTACTTTCTCCGGTAGTAATCTTGACGCACTCTTCGAAGTTCTTTGGGTTGGATTGAATATTATGAATCTGAAGTTGTTTGATACATATCGAATAATCAACTCACGGATACTTGTGGTGACATTGTTGTATCTAGGTGACATTAGAGTTGGTTGATGCATATCATATGGTGTTATTTTAGTACAAACTCTAGGGCTGTTTGTGACACTTATAGGGATGGCTCAATAGATTGATCGGAAAAGATAACTTTGAGGTGGTTTCATACCCTACAACAATTTCATCTTATGGTCTCCGCTAGATAAGAACTTTGGAGTGGTTCTTTGTCGCACGTTGAGGGATTGTTATATGATTCAACTATGTTAGCACTGTTGAGAGATTGCACTAGTGAAAGTATGAACCCTAGGCCTTATTTTCAAGCATTGCAATACCGTTTGTGCTCTATTTTGTTACTTGCTACCTTGTTGTTTTTATATTTTTTAGATTACAAAAACCTATATCTACTACCATACTACGCTTGTATCACCATCTCCTAGCCGAACTAGTGCACCTATACAAATTGCCATTGTGTTGGGTGTGTTGGGGACGCAAGAGATTTCTTGTATTTGATTGCAGGGTTGTTTGAGAGAGATCATCTTCATCCTACGCCTCCCATGGATTGATAAACCTTAGGCCATCCACTTGAGGGAAAATTGCTACTGTCCTACAAAACTCTGCGCTTGGAGGCCCAACACGAGTCTACAAGAATAAGTTGTGTAGTAGACATCAACAATCAAATCTCTATGTAACTCTTGTTCATCTTTCGGTGGGCCTGGTTTGAGCACATGGACTCTCTTGCCAGGAACGTCAAGCCAACCAAGTGATCTTGCTCTGTGGTCGGGCCACACCCACCTTATATTTCTCAAGTTGTCAATACCCATGGTAGCATGGCGCACCTCAAAATGATACATATTTATACAGTGATACACTTTGGAGAGCATTAACTCCTTGATATTTTAATGTGAGAGATCACCCTAATAAAAATGACTAACGCACAATCAAAAGTGTGCAAAATTAAGGGATAAACATCTCAAGACATTCATAATAGAATGATATGGTATATCCCCTGTTGTCGGAAAAGTTATCTTTGTCTTCATGAAATTTCAGCCAAAAGCATTGTCATGACAGCAAAAAACGTTGTCGTGGCAGCAGCAACAAAAATAGATTTATGCCAAAATTTCTTGTTGTGGCAGCAACTTCTTCAACTTTTCTTCCATGTCTTCTTGTATGGACTTCTACGCTGGGGGTCCTCCTTTACAAACTTGTCAGCATCATATGTAATCACTATTTCATCACGACTATCTCTATAGCTACTAAATAAAACACATTACATAAAAATTCACACGCATACCATTAAAGTGACAATCATATGGCTCTAGCCATCATGTCGTGCCATGAAATGCAGGTCACGTTAAAAATTATAACATATAGACATCTCATACAAAATCTCATCAATATGACAAAGGCTATACCACATTGCATGCACCCTGTAAAATCAAGGCAGACGCTTCAAATCGGTTTATGCAAAATATTATTTTACATGCCTTCTAGGGTTTCGAAACAAACTTTAGCTGCCTATGTTTATTATTGTTGTTAGATTAACTTTGCAAGGTGTATGAATGAAGAGACTTACTTAAAATCTGTAGCCCCATACCAAACTTCGTCATACGTGTGACCCCTGTGTAGATCAAATCAACATTCCCTCTAGTTTTGAGAAAATTCATCTTTCTTGACATGAAACACAAAGAACTGTAGCACTTCTTTGATCTGTCAACCAACATACTAAGAGCAGCATATAAGGATCGCAGATAGCCAGAACTTTGTAACAAAGTTGCACTCTACCACCAAGATTAGAAGACCACAAAATTAAGGGAAACAACAAGAACATCGAGTGACAAGTTACATCTATTACCAGCAGATCTTATCTACTACTCGCAAAAAAAATATTAAGCAATGGATCACATCTAATACATAACTTTTTATCAATAGATCTAATCTACTACAAAAAAATATGCAATACCCACACAAAAACTATGTTCTAGATCATAACCTTCACATATACTCATAGCTCTCTCATGATGCCACTGTCGGGGATCATAGTAGAAAAAAATCATCCTACGAATCAAGAACTAGGATCACTATGAGGATGCATACAAGGTTAGATCTGATTGTTGCCAACTCGGACTTGCAGTGGAAGAAGAGTTGGCTTAGTTCATTCATGAAGTTTGTCGAACCATCCCATGAGATCAATGATCCGACAGCGCTTCATCGTCCAGAGCTAGGAACCGCCAGAGAACTAGAGGAGGGAGGAGCTAGCAGCCTTGCGCCAGAACAACTTTTTTGGAGTTCTAGAGGGAGAGAGGGGGCTTGTCTTTTTTCACGAGAACTTTTCCGCAAAAGAGGGTTGCCCGCCTTGCGTGTGCGTGTGCGTGTGTGTGTATAGACACACAGACACACACACACACACGTGTGTGTGTATGTGTGAGAGTGTGTGTGTTTGTTGGGGGAGGGGAAGACTGACTTGGAGGAGGGTCTCCCCCTTGAGGCAGTGCACCAAGGCATGGGGTCAGCCCCAAAACCCTAGCCGCACCAAGCCAGGCTTGGTCACAAAGGGGGGCACCCTATTGGGCCTTAAGGCCCATGCGGCTGACCTATATAGGACTTTTCCTATTGGGGCTGGCCCAAGGCACCTGTTTAATCCTAGGGGCTCCGGAAATTCCTTTTGCTTAGTTATAAATGTTCTGGAATTTTTCCACCTTCCCGATTTTATACGGTTTTCTCTGAACGCTTCTGGTTTCTCTGAAACACTTTCGGTTCTCTCTCGAAACAATTTCTATCTCTAAAACTTTTCTGATGATACTCTCCTAAGCTCTTAACTCAAATCAATAGTAGAACCGTGGACATATTGACCCCTTCACACAGATGAATGATTATCGAGTGAACATTTAGCTACCATATGATATTCCTTTTGCTTCGCGGTACTTTAAAAACCCCGGTGTGACATATATCGGCATCCCCGCGACTCAACACGTGATCACTATGCCAGTCTCCTCGTTATCGGTTTTGTTCACTTTTCTTGTTCTTGTGTTCCGGCATCCCTGTGAACAAGTCATGCTGTATTTGGCCAGAAAATGATTGATACTGTCACACCGAGAGGGCCCTAAGAATATCTATCCATCGTCGAAGGAGCAAATCCCAGTATCGAGCTCTAGTCCCCTGTCATACGTTTCCAATAAATCTCTAAGTTGTTGTTATGATCACCATGTTACTGTTGATGTTAGAACAACCCCAAAGTGCATCGTTCAGTATGAAGTGACTCAGCACTCTCTTGGTCTATGGAATTACGCATACGTTAACTTTCTCTGTGTTATGGACTATAGAGTTGTGACGAAATCATCTCCTAGTATAACTTATAACTTGGATCAATTCAACACAAGTGTTCTTCTAACATCGTGCCCT
Source organism: Triticum aestivum (assembly GCF_018294505.1). Classification (NCBI taxonomy): domain Eukaryota; kingdom Viridiplantae; phylum Streptophyta; class Magnoliopsida; order Poales; family Poaceae; genus Triticum; species Triticum aestivum. Next base: position 344,660,726 of record NC_057808.1, on the reverse strand, counting down.
CAATGTTATCGGCATCATCGTTACACTTAACTCATGCCCACGATCAGGAAAGTAAAACCATCATGCAACACTTGAGATAGTCTTAGAGGCAAGAGTAGGAATCTATTTTACCATTTATTATCGTACACGTGCATATGAGTTTTCCTCTGAGCCTCGTGGTTATTGCAGACTGGAGAACCATTGTAGTTATAGAATAGAACATAAACATTAATTATAAACTTGGAAATAAACAATAACACAATTATTATTGGCTCTAGGGCATATTTACAACAGGAAAGAGGTATTAAAGTTGAATATGTTAAAAAGTTGCCTCTAATTGGAGATTTATGTGAGCCTATTACTCTAGATCCTACCATATCGAAGCAATATTGGAGCTAACGTGTTCCCAGTTTTGGAATCCCACTTCACCTCATCTTCTTCTTCAAACTCTCTGGTAGTCATTTTGTCAAACATTTGGCATAGTTCCCCAAGAAATAGAGGGGCTTGCATCACAAGCACAAGAACACCTCCATTGGCGAATGTGAGACAACAATGGAGGAGCAAATTCGCCAATGCCAAGATGGCATGATTGGACCACCGATGTCGACAATGAAGCTTGGAACAACTCGTCTAGCTGTATTAGAACGATGAAGGATGGAAATTAAGGTTGTGCTTGGGCGAGCTGGATTCAACGTCGATGAGATCATTGCTCCAAAATGTCGGTTAACGATTTTAGGAGTTTCAATGTTGCATATGTTGTCTTGACAAGCCTTGCTATAGGCTTGTGTGTATTCTTCTACGTGCTCATGAACAGGTTGTTGTAGTGATCCTGGGCATCTTTGGTAGTTGTTCCATCAATGATCCAAAGTAATTTTCATGTGTTGTTGTAAACATACGTAGAGATACTACGCACCCTTGATTTGAAGCCTCCTCGTGCGTCGGGGCTGGTGAGGACACTAACAGGCCCGTCTGGAAGTATACGTCATTGGTTAAGTGCTTTGGGTTTTAATTTTTCTTATTTTTTTTCTTTTATATTTACACTTTTTTGTCCATGAGCGTTTATTAAATTCTTGAACATTAAAAAACTGTAAATATTTATTAAAATCAGCGAAATTTTTTGGTTTGAGAACTTTTAAATTCACAAATATTTTTTAAACAAGCATGGATTTTTTAATTGAAGAACTATTTAAAATATTTTTTTGAATATGCAATGTTTGTAAAATCCGTGACATCTTTTGATTTAAAGAAATTTTCAAATAAATAACATTAGCCGATTTTTTTACTAAGCTAGCAGCGAAGTGAGTGGAGCGAGGACAGGACCTGAGCGAGCAAAAGCTTCGTGGAACGGCCCATGTGAGCATTATGGCAGTAATTCTACGGTTTAAACGTGGAACGGGAGCTCTCAAGTAGCTCACACAACCACCATTGGCTAACACCATGTCCAAAAAAAATATACTTATAGATAAAAAAGAGTTAACCCCACGAGTGAAGACGGCGTGGCAAAGCACGTGTTAGCCTGAAGTTTTCTTCTATGCTACAACTATTGCGATAATTTTTTAGTGATTTGCCGTGTCAAGAAGAGATTTCTTGCATACATTGAATGAATGTGTTTACAATGTTGCGAAGGTTTAATGCAGGCGGAAGTTTTATGCCGTTCTGGTCGGACGATCCAAATATTACAGAACTGAGATCGGAAGGCGGCAAATTTGACAATTTTGACTTATGGATAAAATCATTTCACAAAATGAATTGTCCTTAAAAAAATTCACTCAGTTGACCTTTTTGAGTGGCGCCTGATACGAAGGCGCCACACTACACTGTGCAACGCCTGACTGACAGGCGCTACACGCCTGGCCAGCGTCGCACCCCGGACTGCCTAAAAATTACTAAGTCAATGTGCAGCGCCTAAGAGATAGGCGCAACACTATACAGTGTAGCGTCTAGCCTCTAGGCGTTGCACTAGTGGTTGCACTATTTACCACTACAAAATGAAGCAACCACTAGTGCAACGCCTAGACGCTAGGTGCTACACTGTATAATGTGGCGCCTAGCTCTCAGGCGCTGCACGCTGACTTAGTAATTTTTGGATCACCCAGTTGCGACGCTGGCTAGGCGTGCAGCGCCTGTCAGTCAGGCGCTGCACAATGTAGTGTGGCGCCTTCGTGTCGGACGCCACTTAAAAAGGTCAGCTGAGTAAATGTTTTTTAGGGACAGTTCATTTTGTGAAATGATTTTTTAAATTTGACTCGACGGTGGGGAAGAGGCAGCCGGCCCGTCGGGAACTGCTTCCCGCACAGCGACGCCTAGCAGTGCCCTACACAAATCAGGTCCACTGCCTCCTTAATCTGTTCTTGGAAGAAAAAGTAGGAGTACAACCTTAAACGCAAGAGGTCGTACACAGTCGAGAAGAAGAAAAGCGAGAGGCCGTACAGAGGAACTGTGCCCGCGGAGCACTCCTGTCCCTGTGGACTCCTGGCGAGGGAAGGGGGAGACAGAACAAAACGGACACACGACGAACCCCCTTTACGCGCACACGCACGCGCGCTGCGACGTGAACGGAAACTGCTGGCGCTATTGGCCGGCCGGCCGGCCGGCCGATAGGCCCACCACGTGAGCGCTGCCCGGCTCCCTCCTGTTCAGTTGGGGATGGGTGCATGACACGACGCAGTGAAGGCAAGAGAAGACAGCGGGTGAGCTGTTGCCGCTGGCTGCTCGCCTGCTCCTTGTCCCGGCACCCAACCCAGCCCACCAAAGCGCGAGCCGTTCGTGTCCCTTGTTGCCGTTGCCGCCGCCGCCGCTGCCGCCCGGGCGGGGGCACGCGAAGAAAATTTGACAAATTTGACCTATAAACGAAATCAAATCACAGGATGAACTATCCGTGAAACTATTTCACGTGGCTGACCTTTTTGTGTGACGCCCGACACGAAGACGTCATACTACACTGTGCAACGCCTCACAGATAGGCGCTACACGGCCAGCGTCGCATCCGTGTGATCAGAAAATTACTAAGTAAGTGTGCAGCGCCTGAGAGGTAGGCGTCACATTATACAGTGTAGCGCCTAGCTCCCAGGCGTTGCACTAGTGCAGCGCCTAGCTCTCAGGCGTTGCACTAGTGCAGCGCCTGAGAGCTAGGCGTCACGGGTCAGCCGCGTGAAATAGTTTCACGGACAGTTCATTTTGTGATTTGATTTCGTCTATAGGTCAAATTTGTCAAATTTGCCGGCATGCGACGCGGGAGCCGATCGCGAGAGGCGTTCAGGTGGCGGAGCGGATTATTGTGAATGGGACGCTGCTGGGCCGGCGGTTGTTGGCCGCCTGGGGGCTGGGGGTGGGGTGGGGCGGGCATGTGTGCATGGGATCCGACTGGGACCGCTTTGCGCGGCGCTGCAGCACATGACAGCCACGACGTGCGTCTCGTCTGAGGTGGGGCCCGGCCGCCCAGCGTCTGAACTCTGGACCCTGGGGCTGGGACGGGCTACTGGGAGGGAGGGAGCGTGCTGCGAAATGCTGTGCCGGAGTCAAAACGCAGGCAGCAGCGCGGCCCATCCGATCTGGATCCGGCGCTTCACATCGCGGGTGGGTTCTCTCTCGAGATGGTGTTTTTGTCTCGAGTTGTTGCCTTGATTGCGTGGATAGTACGCCATTGCAGGACATGGCAGGCCTCGATTATTGCAGGCCTGCACTTGCAGCCCTCGCGTAGGCACAGTACTTCTTACAGTTGGTAATTATGCACGGCGGAATGTGGATGGATGGGCGAGATCGACAGCCATGCCTCCCTACAGTTCATTTTAATTTTTCAGGGTACCCTGCCTACAGCCCGCTCCGTCCTGCAGGTACACGTCCTCCACAAGCTTCGACACGGGCTTCACCTCCATTTTTCAGCAAACGCGAACAGGTGGACCAGTGGAAAGCCTCGTCGATGGCTGTTGATCCTGGACCCCTTCGTATTGCAGATGCTTGAGCTGTGTCACGTTGGAACAAGACTGAGCATTGAGATGCACATATGATGCGTTTGGTTGCCTACATTCGGCCCAAACAGGCCTGCTGGATGCACGAAAAGCCCTTTGGTTGCAGCTTTCTGAGTGCTATGAACATAATTCTGAATGAGCCGACTAGAATTTGGGTATTTGTTTTGTTGTGCATGAGAGCCTGGCCCGGACAGGCACGAACTTTAAAGTAGCCCTGCATCTTGCTCGGTAGGGGGCATGTGCGACGGTGCAGGACGGATTCGGTAGGGAAATGGTGGGAAACCGAAATCTCCGCCGCGGGATGGTGCAAAATATGCCCCCCCTGCTTACTCACCCACCTCTCGCTAGGGACAAATATAGCGGCAGTTCTTGGCACCAGCGGCTGCTGCGATTCAGATCGGCGGTGGTGGCGACGACTTTAATCTCCAGCAACCAAGGTCGGAGAAAGCGCTAGGCATATGCGAAGCTGTTGGCCTTCTCCTAGAGCCTAGGTGACGCTTAAGCGCCCTAGGCGCAGCCTAGGTGGACATATATTTTGGATATCAAAGTGTATTTGGGTTTTATAATGTGTATCTATATTGATTTAAAGAATATAAGTGAGTAAACTACCAACTAATGTCATTGGTATATGACCCTTTTGGCATGTTTGTGCAATAAGGTATGATTTCTCGCTTGAGCGGACAATTTCTAGCTTGTCCTGCCTAGAGATTCGCTTATGCCCTAGGCGAGGTGTTTGGTCGTAGCCTAGTGCCTAAGCACCTCCTAGGCACTGCCTTTTCCAACAGTGGCAACAGCAGGACCTGCTTGTCCACTTCGTCTTCATCTCCGTCTCATCGGTCTCGTCTTCGGCATTGGCAGGTTGTCGACACCACCGGCGGTAAGGACCATAGAACCACCCTCCAGTGTTAGGTCATTAAGTAGTGTGTAGGGTCCATTTGGCTATTACTTACTGCATCATTGGTTCCACTAGGACGAACGGATGAAGCTGGTTGTTCAGGAAGAAACACTCATAGCTGTGATTCGGCCCTGGGTCATGTTGGTGCACAAGATAGTAGTTTGTCGTGATGATAAGCTTGTAATCTATTATATGGTCCATTGTTAGTCCGATATAGGGAGAGCATGACAAGTTTGAACTATGTCTACAACAACAATGACCAGTGGCGTAGCCAGCCCAATACTCCAGGGTGGTCTATTAATGGAAATATTTACATAAGTTTATTTATTTTCAAAGAAATATTTTTTACTACACTATATACAGGCTATGGGGAAATTCCAGGGTGATCCATGGACCACCCTGGCCACCCCTAGCTACGCCACTGACAATGACATCGACGCTGTGAAAATGCTTTGAATGTGGCAAGCACCTTTTGCCAAGCTAGTGAAGACGTTTAGGCAAAGGAGGTTGCTAGAAGATAGCATCCACATCACTGTGGAAGAGCAAGTAGCAATGTTCCTTCATTTTCTGGGTTATAATTAGAGGTACAAAGTTAGTCACATCACATTCAGTATATCCACTGAGACAATTTCCAGGTATTTCAGGAAAGTATTGTATGCGATTGGGGAGCTCAGAGGAAAGTTGAAGAAGGCACCAATCGGGCAAAACCCCCAACAAGATTCGCACGAGACCTATATTGTATCCATATTTCAAAGCGAGGAATACTTTAGTTCATGTCATGACATGCTTTTACTATTGCGAATAACAACTTTTTAATGGCATGACATGATTGTATTGCGCAATAAATGGTACTCATGTGACTCATAGAGTATAGGTTTCAATACGAAGTACCGAGGTCACATGATGCTGCATGCAGGGGTGGAAAGAATTGCAAAAACTGGAATGTGCTTGTTGTTGTTGATTTCGATCTGAAGTTCACATGTGTGTCGGTTGGCTAGGAAGGATCAACCTACGATGATAACATTCTTGTTGACGGCATGGCTCCACCTGATGGGATCAATATCACCGATGATAGGTTCTACCTATGAGATGCTGAATATGAATGTCGTCCTGGTGTTCTTTCACTCTTCAAAAAAACAAGTATCATCTCGATGAGTTATATTCTCGGAACTATCTTGAGACTGGACAAGAACTGTTCAATCTCAAACACTCCAGCCTTAGAGTTATGGTTCAGAGGGATGTTGGTGCTTTGAAAAATAGATTAGGATCCCGGATCAGAAAGCATTCCACCCTTTCCTCACCCAAATCAAGCTTGTTTTTGCATATTGCATTCTACATAACTAGATCTTGGAATGGAGTTATGTTGAGCTTGTGCCGGAGGAGGAGGATGTGATGGTTGATGATGATCATGACTCTGGCCATGGTGTGGAGTCACATGACAGAGGAGGAGGAGGAGGGAGGAAGGATTTCTCCCTTGTTCAACACTTTCTCCCATTGAACCATATGACCATTAATTTATATTGTCATTTGTTGGTAGTTAGGAAGAACTGTCATTTGATTAGTACCTAGGACTAAAACGATGTTAATCTGATGTTGCATATGCAGTGGTAAGGTCACCACTAATGAGAAGGGCTGACCAAAACATTAGGCCATGCACAACCCAGTGTGATTTTTGCATTGTCATAGCCATAACTCAAAATTATTGCCAACCATGAAACAACCTCGTGATGTAGTGCAGACAACCAAATTATTTGCGTAAAATATTTTTATTTTGTACTCACTCAGCCAGACTGAATTCACCCACATATGTTAATACGCCAAAATGATGCATGTAACCAAACAAGCCCATAGTGATGTTTTTGGTTGGTTCTTAGCTGATTAGTCTAGCTGGTCCGTTCTTTTTTCCTAAGAAAAAGCTCGAGGCACCGGAAAGCACCTAAATAAGGCTTACACAAAGAAACTTGAAGCTGAAGATGTCAAGACCCTCTTCCGCAAACAAAGCACTGTCTTTCTAGAAGGCGCCACCTTGGGAGCTTTTTGGTTTCTGGACACCGTTGGGTTGCGTCTGGCGGCGACAGTAGCGTGCCCTTCTTCGTCCAAGCTTGATGCTTTTCCTCCTATGTAGTTTGGCCGTGAGCAGCAGCGACACTTTTCTCAAGGAAATCCACCATTAGCATGTTGGGTGTGTGATGATCCTCTTTATGTGGCCACCTTGGAGCGACATCCATTCATATTATTGGGGGAACATCTTCATCACCCGACGGTGCGGAACCTTTTGAACTAGGCGAGGAGGCTGTGGCCTTCTTCAGAGATGAAACTGAATGATTGTGTCGTGTCAAGGTCCTTAGGGCATCTCCAAGGCGGACCCGCAAACCTCCTGCAACCATCTGGACCACGTTAACCATCCAATGCGGTCCTGTATCGGTCCTCACGGCGGTCCGGACGCATTTCCCCTACAAACCGGAGACAAACGTGGGGATGGTTTGCGGGAGTCCGGACCGATCCCACGCCTGCTTCTGACCGCCCTGGCCCACCAAAACCCTCCTCCCCCAGTCGTGCGCATTCCTGCCCGGCGCCAGCTGCCCGCATTCATGCCGTCGTAGAGCGCGCTACTCAACATTGAAGACGGCTCAGGGCGGACGCGACCTCTCAGTGCCTCCGCCACTAAATCGGCTCACCGACCGAGGGCGCCACCCGCAACGCTTCTCCCGTGTCCGTGCCTGTTCAATGCCGGAGATGCGTGACTGGACGGGACGGGAAGGATATCTACCACCCCCGTTCAATGTCGTTGTCCATCTACATGCCTCCATTAAGTAGGCTCGCCGGCCGAGAAACCCACTCCGGCGCCGCGCATTGACGCACCCGGACGCCTCGCCTCACCGGAATCCCGTATATAAAGGCGGCCACACTCGGCTAACTCCACAGCACAACACAACACCCTACACATCCTCCTCCCTTGCACTGCATCCGCCATGATCTCCAGCAGGAAAGCACTGTGGGACAGTCTGTTGCCGAAGATGAAGCATGCGGTAGCCGCCCTAGCCGCCGCCTGGCATAGCCGCCGTGTCAGGCGGATCGAGGCCGGCTTGCTGGCCAGCTCGCCTGAGGTCTCCGACGACAAGGATGACACCATAATGGAGACAGGCTTCGGCGACTCTGCCCCGGCTCCCGCGCCTCATATGCACGCCAGCTTCACCATGGAGCAGGCATAGGCGCACTTCAACGCCCCCATGGTGGAGGTGCAGCCTGCGCCAACGCCTTTGTCTGTGTTCCAGCAGGCACAGGCGGAACAACGGTACAACCTGTTCCTCCTGGAGCAGCACCGGCTGGCGAAGGGCAAGATCTGTGGCGAGCGTGCGAGCGAGGAGGCCGTGGTGGCCATTGCCGTGGCAAACCCAAATTTCCTCGCGGAGCAGCGTGTCACCTAGGATGCCATCCTCGCTCAAGCTGCCGCTTGCCAGGAAGCAACAACCATGGAGGCACAGCTGTAGGCCATCGCGAAGAAGAACAACGCCAGCTGCACCTCCTACACGCCGCCGATGAACCATCTGTTGGGAAACATAGTAGAAAACAAAAAAGTTCGCACCTACGATCACCCAAGATTAATATGAAGATGCATAAGGGTTGAGATCACGATTAATGTCATCGAGTTGGAGCGGAAGAAGAACGTGTTGACGTAGATCGTACTTGGAGTCCCTCGAACCATCGATGAACGATCTCTTGTACCACCCATGAACTGTCCCTCGAACCGAAGACCGGAAGCATGGCCTCTCTACTTGGTTGCAAGCGTGCAACCTTCATGATCCGACAGCGCTTCGTCGTCCAGAGTTAATCGTCATCAGAGAATTAGATGAGGGAGATTAGAATCACAGGGGGATTTTAATTACGAGTACAAGAGGATTAGCCTAGCTCTAATTAGTCAACTAGGACCAAGTAGAACTATAACTATAAGAACTAGAGGAGGCTCCAAAACTTGTATGAACAAAAGAGCACAAATCATCATGTATATATAGGATAGAGGGGAGAGAGAGGGCCGCCTTGGTGCGCTAGCCAGAGAGGAGGAGTCTGACTCCTCCCCCTCTCCCAAGTCGGCCTCCTTCCCCCACTTGGGTCTTTTTGGCCCAAGTTGCCTTCCACCTCCTGCCCTTTTTAGGCCCGTTGACATTTAAATTAAATATAAAATGTTCTAAATATTCTAGACCATTATATATATACTTTTAATCTCCAGAAAAAAATTCCACATGTATATAATTTATCGGTAATACCGAGTATTACCCGATACTCACCAAAACCCTTCTGGTGACCCCCGAAACACTTTCGGGTCCTCTCGGAACTATTCTAAATATTCATGAAATAATTTCACAAATATATCCTCATTACTCCCGTCCTACTAACACTCGGCAAATCGTGATTGCCTTAAGCTTGTAACCCCGTAGGTTCGGTAACTCGCAAACATAGACGAAACGGTTCGTTCAATGACCGACAGCGGGACCGTGGACGTCCATATTGGTCCCTCTGAGTAAATGAATGATACTCGAGTGAACCTTTGGTTATCCTCTGATGTTCCCTTTGCTTTGTGATACTTCACAAAACCTGGGATGCATCGGTATCCTCCTGAGTCATCACCATCCTCACTATACCGAAATACTCGTTACTGATTTTGTTCTTCTTTCCCATTATTGTGTTCAAACATCCCCGTGATGAAGTCACGTGTGTATGGCCTGATGATGATTGATGCCGTCATAGCGAGAGGGCCCTGAGAATATCTCTCCATCGTCACAGGAGCAAATACCGCTCTCGAGCTATCTAGTCCCTTGTCAAACTTTTCGATGAACCTGTAAGTTGTCATTATGATCACCATGATACAGGTGACGTTTGAGCTATTGGGAAACGTTGCATGAAAAACAAAAAAAATTCTACGCACATGCAATGATCTATCTATGGAGATGCATAGCAACAAGGGGGAGAGTGTGTCTACGTACCCTCATAGACCGTAATCGGAAGCATTTCTCAACGCGGTTGATGTAGTCGAACTTCTTCGCGTTTCAACCGATCAAGTACCGAACGCACGGCACCTCCGCGTTCTGCACACGTTCAGCTCGGCGACGTCCCTCGCCTTCTTGATCCAGCAAGACGTCGAGATAGTAGATGAGTTCCGTCAGCACGATGGTGTGGTGACGGTGATGGTGAAGTGATCCTCGCAGGGCTTCGCCTAAGCACTAAGAAAATATGACCGGGGGTGTAAACGGTGGAGGGGGGCGCCGCACACGGCTAGGCAATTGTCTGGTGTGTGCTAGGCGCCCCCTCCCACAGATATATAGGTGGAAGGGAGGGAGGAGCAGCCAAAGAAGGCGCTCAAGTAGGAGGAATTCTACTTGGGGTCCCTCCCAAGCCGCGCCCCCTTCTTTCCTTATTTGGAGTGCAGGGAAAGGCAGGGGAGGTTGGGGCCCCTACCTTTCCTTTCTCCCATGAGAGGGAAAGGCAGGAGGGGCCAGCCCTCCCCCTTTTCCTTCCCTAGGGCTGTCCAAACAAGTGGAGGGGCGCACCAGCCCCCTAGTGGGCTGGTCTGTCCCTCCCTTTGGCCCATTAAGCCCATAACTTGTCGGGGGGTGCCCGGAACCCCTTCCTGTGACCCGATTCCTTCCCGGTACGTCCCGAAACACTTCCGGTGTCCAAATACCATCGTCCTATATAACGATATCTACCTCTCGACCATTTCGAGACTCCTCGTCATGTCCGTGATCTCATCCGGGACTCCGAACAAAATTCGGTCACCAAATCACATAACTCATATAACACTATATCGTCATCGAACATTAAGCGTGTGGACCCTACGGGTTCGAGAACTATGTAGACATGACCGAGACACCTCTCCGGTCAATAACCAATAGCGGAACCTGGATGCCCATATTGGATCCTACATATTCTATGAAGATCTTTATCGGTCGAACCGTTATGACAACAACGTAATTCCTTTTCTCCATTGGTATGTTACTTGCCCGAGATTCGATCATCGGTGTCTTCATACCTAGTTCAATCTCGTTACCGGCAAGTCTCTTTACTCATTCCGTAATACATCACCTCGTGACTAACTCCTTAGTCGTTTGCTTGCAAGCTTATGATGTGTATTACCGAGAGGGCCCGTAGATACCTCTCCGATACTCGGAGTGACAAATCCGAATCTCGATCTATGCCAACTCAACAAACACCTTCGGAGATACCTGTAGAGCATCATTATAATCACACAGTTACGTTGTGACATTTGGTAGCACATAAGGCATTCCTCCGGTATCCGGGAGTTGCATAATCTCATAGTCGAAGGAATATGTATTTGACATGAAGAAAGCAATAGCAAGAAAATTGAACGATCATTATGCTAAGCTAACAGATGGGTCTTGTCCATCACATCATTCTTCTAATGATGTGATCCCGTTATCAAATGACAACTCAGGTCAATGGTTAGGAAACCTTAACCATCTTTGATCAACGAGCTAGTCTAGTAGAGGCTCACTAGGGACACTGTGTTTATTTATGTATTCACACATGTATTAAGGTTTCCGATCAATACAATTCTAGCATGAATGATAAACCTTTATCATGAATAAGGAAATATAAAACAACAACTTTATTATTGCCTCTAGGGCATATTTCCTTCAGTCTCCCACTTGCACCAGAGTCAATAATCTAGTTCACATCGCCATGTGATTATCACCAATAGTTCACATCGCCATGTGATTAACACCCATAGTTCACATCGCCATGTGACCAACACCCGAAGGGTTTACTAGAGTCAATAATCTAGTTCGCATCACCATGTAATTAACACCGAAAGCGTACTAAGGTGTGATCATGTTTTGCTTGTGAGAGAGGTTTAGTCAACGGGTCTGCCATATTCAGATCCGTATGTATTTAGCAAATTTCTATGTCTACAATGCTCTGCACGGAGCTACTCTAGCTAATTGCTCCCACTTTCAATATGTATCCAGATTGAGACTCAGAGTCATCTGGATTAGTGTTAAAGCTTTCATCGATGTAACCCTTTATGACAAACTCTTTGTCACCTCTGTAACCGAGAAACATTTCCTTAGTCCTCTTTAGGTACCTAAGGATAATTTTTACCGTTGTCCAGAGATCTACTCCTGGATCACTATTGTACCCCCTTGCCAAACTCATGGCAAGGTACATGCTACCTATTGAGCTTGCGGTGGTTTTTCCCTTGAAGAGGAAAGGGTGATGCAACAAAGTAGAGTAAGTATTTCCCTCAGCTTTTGAGAACCAAGGTATCAATCCAGTAGGAGACAACGCGCAAGCCACCGAATACCTGCACAAACAAACACCAACTTGCACCCAACGCGATAAAGGGGTTGTCAATCTCTTCACGGTTATTTGCAAAGTGAGATCTAATAGAGGTAGATAAATGGCAAAGTAATGTTTTTAGTATTTTTGGTTTATAGATCGGAAAGTAAAAGATTGCAAAGAAATTAAATAGGAAACTAAAAGTGTAGATCGGAAACTTATATGATGGAAAATAGACCCGGGGGCCATAGGTTTCACTAGAGGCTTCTCTCGAGATAGAAATTATTACGGTGGGTGAACAAATTTACTTGCCGAGCAATTGATAGAAAAGCGCAAAGTTATGACGATATCTAAGGCAATGATCATGAACATAGGCATCATGTTCGTGTCAAGTAGACCGAAACGATTCTGCATCTACTACTATTACTCCACACATCGACCGCTATCTAGCATGCATCTAGAGTATTAAGTTCATAAAGAATGGAGTAACGCTTAACAAGATGACATGATGTAGAGGCATTAACTCAAGCAATATGATGAAAACCCCATCTTTTTATCCTCGTTGGCAACAATACAATACGTGTCGGTGCCCCTTCGTCACTAGGGTCGAGCACCACAAGATTGACCCAAAGCTAAGCACTTCTCCCATTGCAAGAAAACCAATCTAGTTGGCCAAACCAAATCGATAGTTCAAAGAGACTTGCAAAGATGTCAAATCACGCATATAAGAACCCAGAGAAGATTCAAATAATATTCATAGATAATCTGATCATAAATCCACAATTCATTGGATTTCGGCAAACACACCGCAGAGAGTATTACATCGAATAGATCTCCAAGAACATCGAGGAGAACTTTGTATTGAGAATCAAAGAGAGAGAAGAGCCATCTAGCTACTAGATATGGACCCGTAGGTCTTGTGTAACTACTCGCGCTTCATCGGAGAGGCAATGGTGTTAATGTAGAAGCCCTCCATGATCGAATCCCCCTCCGGCAGGACGCCGAAAAAGGCCCCTAGATGGGATCTCACGGGTACAGAAGGTTGCGGCGATGGAAAAGTGGTTTCGTGGCTCCCCTGGAAGTTTTTGGGGTATATGAGAATATATAGGAGGAAGATCCAGGCCAGGAGGTCATCAAGGGGCCCACAAGGTTGGGGGCGCGCCCTCCACCCTTGTGGCCGCCTCGTGGCTCTTCTGACTTGCACTCCACGTCTCCTGGGTGTCTTATGGTCCAAGAAAAATCATCGCGAAAGTTTTATCCCATTTGGACTCCATTTGGTATTCCATTTCTGCGAAACTCTAAACAAGGAAAAAACAGGAACTGGCACTGGGGCTCTAGGTTAATAGGTTAGTCCTAGAATTATAAATAGATATTAATGCATATAAAACATCCAAAACAGATAATATAATAGCATGGAACAATCAAAAATTATAGATACGTTGGAGACGTATCAGTACACAATAGATATGGTACACAACATGGCATACTTTATAGAACCTATGGCTGAGGCATAGGGAATGACTTTCATTCTCTCTCTATCTTCTGCCGTGGTCGGGTTTTTTTTTGAGTCTTACTCAACTTCACAACCTTGTAACACAGGCAAGAACCCTTTCTTTGACTGATCCATTTTGAACTTCTTCAAACTTTGTCAAGGTATGTGCTTTGTGAAAGTCCTATTAAGCGTCTTGATCTATCTCTATAGATCTTGATGCCCAATATATAAGCAGCTTCACCGAGGTCTTTCATTGAAAAACTCTTATTCAAGTATCCTTTTATGCTTTCTAGAAATTATATATCATTTCCAATCAACAATATGTCATCTACATATAATATCAGAAATGCTACAGAGCTCCCACTCACTTTCTTGCAAATACAGGCTTCACCATAAGTCTGTATAAAACCATATGCTTTGATCACCTCATCAAAGCGTATATTCCAACTCCGAGATGCTTGCACCAATCCATAGATGGATCGATGGAGCTTGCATTCTTTGTTAGCACCTTTAGGATCGACAAAATCTTCTGATTGCATCATATACAACTCTTCTTTAAGATATCCATTAAGGAATGAAGTTTTGACGTCCATTTGCGAGATTTCATAATCATAAAATGTGGCAATTGCTAACATGATTCGAACAGACTTAAGCATCACTACGGGTGACAAAGTCTCATCATAGTCAACTCCTTGAACTTCTTGAAAACCTTTTGTGACAAGTCAAGCTTTGTAGACAGTAACATTACCATCAGCGTCCGTCTTTTTCTTGAAGATCCATTTATTCTCTATGACTTGCTGATCATCGGGCAAGTCCACCAAAGTCTACACTTTGTTCTCATACATGGATCCTATCTCAGATTTCATGGCCTCAAGCCATCAGTCGGAATCTGGGCTCATCATAGCTTCTTCATAGTTCGTAGGTTTTCCTTGGTCTAGTAACATGACTTCCAGGACAGGATAACCGTACCACTCCGGTGCGGAACATGTTCTGGTTGACCTACGAAATTCAGTAGTAACTTGATCTGAAGTTTTATGATCATCAGCATTAGCTTCCTCTCTAGTTGGCGTAGGCATCATGGGAATGGTTTTCTCTGATGTCCTACTTTCCAATTCGAGAGAAGGTACAATTACCTCATCAAGTTCTACTTTCCTCCCACTCACTTCTTTCGTGAGAAACTCCTTCTCTAGAAAGGATCCATTCTTAGCAACAAACATCTCGCCTTCGGATCTGTAGTAGAAAGTGTACCCAATGGTTTCCTTAGGGTATACTATGAAGACGCACTTCTCCGCTTCGGGTTCGAGCTTATTAGGTTGAAGCCTTTTGACATAAGCGTCGTATCCCCAAACTTTTAAGAAATGACAGCTTAGGTTTCTTGCCAAACCACAGTTCATACGGTGTCATCTCAACGTATTTAGACGGTGCCCTATTTAACGTGAATGTGGCTGTCTCTAATGCATAACCCCAAAACGTTAGAGGCAAATTGGTTAGAGACATCATAGAACGCACCATATCTAATAAAGTACGGTTACGACGTTCGGACACACCATCACGCTGTTGTGTTTTAGGTGGCGTTAGTTGTGAAACTATTCCACATTGTTTTATATGAAGGCCAAACTCATAACTCAAATATTCGCCTCCGCGGTGAGATCATAGAAATTTTATTTTCTTGTTACGATGATTCTCCACTTCACTCTGAAATTCTTTGAACTTTTCAAATGTTTCATACTTGTGTTTCATTAAGTAGATATACCCATATCTACTCAAATCATCTGTGAAGGTTAGAAAATAACGATACCCGCCGCGTGCCTCAACACTCATCGGACCGCATACGTCGGTATGTATTATTTCCAATAAGTCATTAGCTCGCTCCATTGTTCCGGAGAACAGAGTTTTAGTCATCTTGCCCATGAGGCATGGTTCGCAATTATCAAATGATTCATAATCAAGTGATCCCAAAAGTCCATCCGCATGGAGTTTCTTCATGCTCTTTACACCAATATGACCTAAACGGCAGTGCCACAAGTATGTTGCACTATCAATATCAACTTTGCATCTTTTGGCATCAATATTATGAATATGTGTATCACTATGATCGAGATTCAACAAACCATTTACATTGGGTGTATGACCATAGAAGGTTTTATTCATGTAAACAGAACAACAATTATTCTCTGACTTAAATGAATAACCGTATTGCAATAAACATGATCCAATCATATTCATGCTCAACGCAAACACCAAATAACATTTATTTAGGTTCAACACTAATCCCGAAGGTAGAGGGGAGTGTGCAATGGTAATCGTATCAACCTTGGAATCACTTCCAACACACATCGTCACTTCGTCCTTAACTAGTCTCTGTTCATTCTGCAACTCCTGTTTCGAGCTACTAATCTTAGCAACTGAACCGGTATCAAATACCCAGGGGATACTATAAACACTAGTAAAGTACACATCAATAACATGTATGTCAAATACACCTTTGTTCACTTTGCCATCCTTCTTATCCGCCAAGTATTTGGGGCAGATCCTGTTGGGAAATGTAGCATGCAATTTCAAAAAAATTCCTACGCTCACGCAAGATCTATCTAGGAGATGCATAGCAACGAGAGGGGGGGAGTGTGTCCATGTACCCTTGTAGACCAAAAGAGAAAGCGTTTGACAACGCGGTTGATGTAGTCGAACTTCTTCTCGTTCGGACCGATCAAGTACCAAACATATGGCACCTCCGAGTTCTGCACACGTTCAGCTCGATGACGTCCCTCGAACTCTTGATCCAGCAAAGTGTCGAGGGAGAGTTTCGTCAGCACAACGGCGTGGTGACGGTGATGGTGCAGTGATTTGCACAGGGCTTCGCCTAAGCACTACGACAATATGACCGGAGGCGTAAACTGTGGAGGGGGGCACCGCACACGGCTAACAGATGTTTGTGTGTTCTCTAGGCGCCCCCTCCCCACATATATATAGGTTGGAGGGGGAAGAGGCAGCCAGGGGGCGCCCAAGTAGGCCTAATCCTACTTGGGGTGCCACCCCAATTCGCCCCCTTCCTTGTTTTGGCACTAGGAGAAGGAAGGAGGAGGTGGCGCCCTCCCCTTTCCTTTCTCCCTTGAGAAGGGGAAGGAAAGAGGGGCTAGCCCTCCTCCCTTGCCTTCCCTAGGGCTGGTCGGCCTGGTGGAGGGGCGCACCAGCCCCCTGTGGGCTGGTCGGTCACTTCCTAGGCCCATTAAGCCCATATAACTTGCCGGGGGTTGCCCGGAACCCCTTCCGGTGACCCGATACGTACCCGGTACCCCCGGAACACTTCTGGTGTCTAAATACTATCGTCCTATATATGAATCTTTACCTCTCAACCATTTCGAGACTCCTCGTCATGTCCGTGATCTCCTCCGGGACTCCAAACAAAATTTGGTCACCAAATCACATAACTCATATAATACAAAATTGTCATCGAACGTTAAGCGTGCGGACCCTACGGGTTCGAGAACTATGTAGACATGACCGAGACACCTTGATACGTCCATTTTGCATCATGTTTTCTTACTGTTATTTATGATGTTTTTATCCATAATAATGCTTTTTGGAGTAATTTTGATGCCTTTCCTCTCATAATTTGCAAGGTACACACCAAGAGGGAGAATTCCGGCAGCTGGAAATTTGGACCTGGAAAAGCTACATCAGGCTACTATTCTGCACAACTCCAAACAAGCTAAAACTTCACAAAGATTTTTGATGGAATATTTAAGAATTATTGGAGAAAATAACTACCAAAGGGGGCCCACCAGGTGGGCACAACCCACCTGGGCGCACCAGGGAGCCCAGGCGCGCCCTGGTGGGTTGTGCTCACCCAGGCCCACCTCCGGTGCCCATCTTCTGGTATATATAGGTCATTTTGACCTAGAAAAACAAGGAGAGCACTTTCGTCTCGAGGCGGAGCTTGGGCAGGAGCACTTTTGCCCTCCGGCGGAGCGATTCCGCCGGGGCAACTTCCCTCCCGGAGGGGGAAATCATCGTCATCATCATCACCAACAACTCTCCCATCTTGGGGAGGGCAATCTCCATCAACATCTTCAACAGCACCATCTAATACGTCTCTGTCGTATCTACTTTTCCAAACACTTTTGCCCTTGTTTTGGACTCTAACTTGCATGATTTGAATGGAACTAACCCGGGCTGACGCTGTTTTCAGCGGAATTGCTATGGTGTTATTTTTGTGCAGAAACAAAAGTTCTCGGAATGACCTGAAACTTCACGAAGATTATTTTTGGAAATAATAAAAAATACTGGCGAAAGAATCAAGGCCAGGGGGCCCACACCCTATCCACGAGGGTGGGAGGCGCGCCTGCCCCCCTGGGCGCGCCCCCTACCTCGTGGGCCCCCTGGAGCTCCACCGACCTCAACTCCAACTCTATATATTAGTGTTCGAGGAGAAAAAATCAGACAGAAGGATTCATCGTGTTTTACGATATGGAGCTTCCGCCAAGCCCTAAACTCTCTCGGGAGGGCTGATCTGGAGTCCGTTCGGGGCTCCGGAGAGGGGAATCCATCGCCATCGTCATCATCAACCATCCTCCATCACCAATTTCATAATGCTCACCATCGTGCGTGAGTAATTCCATCGTAGGCTTGCTGGACGGTGATGGGTTGGATGAGATTTATCATGTAATCGAGTTAGTTTTGTTAGGGTTTGATCCCTAGTATCCACTATGTTCTGAGATTTATGTTGCTATGACTTTGCTATGCTTAATGCTTGTCACTAGGGCCCGAGTGCCATGATTTCAGATCTGAACCTATTATGTTTTCATGAATATATGTGAGTTCTTGATCCTATCTTGCAAGTCTATAGTCACCTACTATGTGTTATGATCCGGCAACCCCGAAGTGACAATAATCGGGACCACTCCCGGTGATGACCATAGTTTGAGGAGTTCATGTATTCACTATGTGTTAATGCTTTGGTCTGGTACTCTACTAAAAGGAGGCCTTAATATCCCTTAGTTTCCATTAGGACCCCGCTGCCACGGGAGGGTAGGACAAAAGATGTCATGCAAGTTCTTTTCCATAAGCGCGTATGACTATATTCGGAATACATGCCTACATTACATTGATGAATTGGAGCTAGTTCTGTGTCACCCTATGTTATAACTGTTGCATGAATAATCGCATCCGGCATCATTCTCCATCACCGATCCAATGCCTACGAGCTTTTCACATATTGTTCTCCGCTTAGTTACTTTTCTGCTGCTACTGTTACAATCACTACAAACCCCAAAAATATTACTTTTGCCACCGTTACCGTTACTTCCATACTACTTTGCTACTAAATACTTTGCTGCAGATATTAAGTTATCCAGGTGTGGTTGAATTGACAACTCAATTGCTAATACTTGAGAATATACTTTGGCTCCCCTTGTGTCGAATCAATAAATTTGGGTTGAATACTCTACCCTCGAAAACTGTTGCGATCCCCTATACTTGTGGGTTATCAAGACTATTTTCTCGCGCCATTGCCGAGGAGCATAGCTCTATTCTTTGAGTCACTTGGGATTTATATCTACTAGTCACTATGAGGAACTTGAAAGACGAGAAAACTAAAATTTATCCCTCAACTACGAGGGGAGGTAAGGAACTGCCATCTAGCTCTGCACTTGATTCACCTTCAGTTTTGAGTAAGCTTGTGAGACCTAAACCTGCTTCTGCTATT
Organism: Triticum aestivum; assembly: GCF_018294505.1. NCBI lineage: Eukaryota > Viridiplantae > Streptophyta > Magnoliopsida > Poales > Poaceae > Triticum > Triticum aestivum. Next base: position 344,641,392 of record NC_057808.1, on the reverse strand, counting down.
AATTCTAATATGTCGCATGTTATTGATGATGCCACTTCTGCTATGCATGATACTTATGATGAAACTACTTCTATGCTTGATAATACTGTGCCACTAGGTGAATTTCTTGATGAACAACTTGCTAGGGCTAGAGAGAATGAAATTATTGAAACTGATAATATTGATGAAAGTGATGATGAAGATTCTGCCCCTAGATATGAATTGCCTGTTGTGCCTGAGGGTTATGTTATGGATGAAGAAACTGCTAGAGACTTTCTTGCTTGCAATGATAGGAATGATCTTAAGAAATTATTAGCTAAGCTAAAAGGAAAGAACTCTGAATGCTAGAATGAAATATGATCCTGCATATGCTACTTCACCTATCTTTGTACCGATAAGGTTTATGATTTCTCTGTCGATCCTGAGATAATTACTTTGGTTGAATCTGATCCTTTTTATGGCTATGAATCTGAAACTGTCGTGGCACATCTTACTAAATTAAATGATATAGCTACCCTATTCACTAATGATGAGAAAACTCGCTACTATTATATCCTTAAGATATTTCCGTTCTCATTAAAGGGTGATGCTAAGATATGGTTTAATTCTCTTGATCCTGGTTGTGTGCGTAGTCCCCAGGATATGATTTATTACTTCTCTGCTAAATATTTCCCTGCTCATAAGAAACAAGCTGCTTTAAGGGAAATATATAATTTTGTGCAAATTGAAGACGAGAGTCTCCCACAAGCTTGGGGGAGGCTTCTCCAATGACTTAATGCTTTGCCTGATCATCCTCTCAAGAAAAATGAAATACTTGATATCTTTTATAATGGACTAACCGATGCTTCCGGAGACCACCTGGATAGTTGTGCTGGTTGTGTTTTCAGGGAAACAACTGTTGATCAAGCTGAAATTCTATTGAATAATATCTTGACCAATGAAAATAATTGGACACTTCCTGAACCAACTCCTAAGCCAACTCCGAAGAAAAGGGGTATTCTATTTCTCAGTCCTGAAGATATGCAAGAGGCAAAGAAATCTATGAAAGAAAAAGGTATAAAAGCTGAAGATGTTAAGAATTTACCTCCTGTTGAAGAAATACATGGTCTAAATTTACCGTCTGTTGAAGAAACACATGGTCTTGATAACCCGACACATGTAGTAAAGGTAAATTCTCTTTATAGATTTGATAAAGCTGAAATCCCGCCTACTAGGTTTGCTAGCCAATGCTTAGATGAGTTTGAAAATTTTATGGTTAAGCAAGAAGATTTCAATGCTTATTTTGGTAGACAATTAAAACGCAATGCTTATATGATTGAACACTTGAGTGATTATATGTCTAGAGTTAAAGGTGAACTTAAACCCATTAGTAAACATACTTCTATGGTTACCACTCGAGTAGAACAACTGCTTAAAGCTCAAAATGATTTGCTCAATGAATTAAATAATAAGAAGAATGATAATGCTATTAGAGTTATGACTAGAGGGGGTAAAATGACTCAGGAACCTTTGTATCCTGAGGGCCACCCTAAGAGAATTGAGCAGGATTCTCAGACAAATAATATTGATACACCTAGTCCTTCGAAAAAGAAGAAAAAGAAAAATGGCAGCACTTTGCATGCTCCTAGTGAACCTGATGTTGACACACCTGAGAATCCCAATAATATTTCTATTTCTGATGCTGAAACACAATCTGGCAATGAGCATGAACCTAGTGATAATGTTAATGATGATGTTCATGTTGATGCTCAACCTAGCAATAGCAATGATGTAGAAATTGAACCTGCTGTTGATCTTGATAACCCACAATCAAAGAATCAATGTTATGATAAGAGAGACTTTGTTGCTAGGAAGCACGGTAAAGAAAGGGAGCCATGGGTTCAGAAACCCATGCCCTTTCCTCCTAAACCATCCAAGAAAAAGGATGATGAGGATTTTGAGCGCTTTGATGAAATGATTAGACCTATCTTTTTGCGTATGCGTTTGACTGATATGCTCAAAATGAATACTTATGCTAAGTATATGAAGGATATTGTTACAAATAAAAGAAAGATACCGGAAGCTGAAATTTCCACCATGCTTGCTAATTAGACTTTTAAGGGTGGAATACCAAAGAAATTAGGAGATCCAGGAGTACCAACTATACCATGTTCCATTAAAAGAAACTATGTTAGAACTGCTTTATGTGATCTTGGAGCCGGTGTTAGTGTTATGCCTCTCTCTTTATATCGTAGACTTGAATTGAATAAGTTGACAGCTCTGAAATATCTTTGCAAATGGCCGATAAATCAACTGCTATACCTGTCGGTATTTGTGAGGATGTGCCTGTTGTGGTTGCAGACGTTACTATTTTAACGGACTTTGTTATTCTTGATATTCCCGAGGACGATAGTATGTCTATTATTCTTGGAAGACCCTTTTTGAATACTGCAGGGGCTGTTATTGATTGCAACAAAGGCAATGTCACTTTTCACGTTAATGGCAATGAGCATACGGTACACTTTCCGAGGAAACGACCTCAAGTTCATAGTATAAACTCTATTGGAAAAATTCCATCGATTATTTTTCGAGGTTTTGAATTTCCTCTTCCTACTGTCAAGAAGATATATGATATTCTTATTATTGGGGACATGCATATCCCCGTTGAGGTAACGTAGTGTTATTCGAAATTTCTCCGATTTCATGCGATTCGGAAAGAGTTTGTTAACAAGACCTGATCAACCTTGTTAGTGGATTCCTTTTGATGAGCATGGGATGGATGAAGTTAGAAAGCACAACCTTCTGTACCCTCCTTTTACTTTCTGTTATTTAGATTAAATAAAGCACAAATATTATTTTCTGTCAGCTTTCTGAATTATCCGTGCAATAAAAAATACCCCGAAAATAAAAGTTCTCCAAATGCCCTGAAATTAAAATATGATTTTTTCTGGAATATTTGAGAATATCTGGCACTGAGAACACAGCAGGGGGAGCAAGCACCTGGCCACGAGGGTCCAGGGCGCGCCCACACCCCCTGGGCGCGCCCCCTGCCTCGTGGGCCCATGGTGGCTCCCCTCCACTTATTCTAGCCACCACACACTCCTTCTTCCTCCCAAAAAAATCACCAACCAGCTCAAGCACGAGTACTAGCTCATCTTGCTGCCATTTTCGATCTCCTTGCTCAAAGCACCTCTCACAAAACTGCTTTGGGGGATTGTTCCTTGGTATGTGACTCCTCCAATGGTCCAATTAGTTTTTGTTCTAGTGCTTTATTCATTGCAAATTTTTGCTGCTTAGGTGACCCTGTTCTTGAGCTTGCATGTCAAATTTATTTGGTCCCAAGTAGTTCTAATGCATGATATAGTCTCTAGGCACTTGTGGGCGTAGTTGCTATCAATTTTTTTGGGTTCGGTTCGCTTTTATTTTGAGTTAGTAAAATTTTCAGAAATTTTTCATAGGAAGAAATATGTTTAGGAAAATGTACCAAGGTGGTCCTTCAAGGAAGCAAGGACCCAGGCTCGCAATACGCGATGCAGACGATGAACCACCGAGGGAAGCTCAAGTGCGGGCTTGTGAATGGCCGTCAGAGGACTTTATGGATCGAGCAGGAATCAAGGAAGAATTTTACGCCTATGCGCGTAACACTGATCTTGAGAGCTTTGAGGCAGATAAGTGCCATCAGTACCACTATCTCACTGATTTCTTTGTGAGAAGGTTTGAATTTTCATCATCACGCAATTCCCAAACTTTCATGTTTGATCTTTATGAAAATTCTTATACTATGGACTTAGAGGATTTTAGCACTGCTTGTAAACTCCCGCAATGGGGTAGTCCTAGTGAACCTCGCAAGTCTGAGTTTAGAGATTTTCTTGCTAGTATAACTGTGGGGGAGTCTAGAGATATAACACAAGCTACCATAGGGAGCATTCATTTTCCCACTATACATTACTTTGCTCTCTTCATAGGTAGGTGCATCAATGGTAAGGATGAAGCATGTCACATGTGTGTCCCTGATCTCAGTGTTCTCAGGAGTGCTATATTAGGAGATAAACATTATAATTTGGGAGCCATTGTTGCACGTAGCTTGCATAATAATAGAATTAATGGATATTTCTTTGGTGGAATCTATGCAACCCGTCTAGCTAATTTTCTTGGTATACCCGTACGTGGGTATGATATTGAGTTGCCCCCTGTTTATTTAGATTATGGGGCTATGGTTCGTCATCAGTTTGTTGAGAGGAACAATCAGTTCCTCCAGTACCGACTAATCTTTGACAGACGACGCACCTATCACGTCGCTCTCCCTGCTCCTACCTTCTTTGACTTTCAGACGAAAGGGAGACATGTTATAACCAGGGAGGAGGCGAACGAGTATCAGAGGAGGACTGAGACAGCTCGCCTCCAAGCTGCAGCCCACGATGCAATAGCCGCTGCATCTCAGTACGACCCCAGTTACAACTTCGGATATCCGCCAGGCCAGCCGTGGCAGTAGACCAACTTAGGCCAAAAGCCTAAGTTTGGGGGAGTACGTATTTCTCACCGACATTACATTCATGTTCACACACTCATTGCTAGTTGTCGGTGCTCATACTTTTTCACTATAACATCCATGCTAGTTTATTTTCCTTTTTATGCTTTCTTCTTGTGTGTTTGAAAAACCTTAAGTAAAACAAAAAAAATTAGTAGTAGCTTTTAGCTAGTTCACTTCCATGTTGTAGTAGTGATAATTAAAAGAAAACCCAAAAAGATTTCCCGTTCTTCTTTTGCTTGTTGGGAGCTTTCCTGTGTAAATAGTTTTATTTCTATTTCTTTTCTTTGGGGGTCGAGAGGAGAAGACCATAATGAAAATGTTGAAGTGGCTCTTATATGCATTATTGTTGATTTAACCAAGAGCCCATATTGCCTTGTCTTCTCCTGTTTATTGAATGCTCGTAGATTCCAGCTTAGTCCGATGCACGTGCACTATTATTATTATTCACATCGTTCGGTCGTGCAAGTGAAAGGCAATTATGACGATATATGATGGACTGACTGAGATGAGAGAAGCTGGTATGAACTCGACCTCTCTTGTTTTTGTAAATATGATTAGTTCATCGTTCCTGATTCAGCCTATTATGAATGAAACATGTTTACAATGAAAATTAGAGATTATAGTTGCTTATGCCATGCTTAATTAGCTAGGAGTTTATAATGGTTTATCTTGCGTGCCAGCATGCTATTAAAATGATTGTGATGTGGTATAGTAGGGTGGTATCCTCCTTTGAATGATTCGAGTGACTCGACTTGGCACATGTTCACACATGTAGTTGAAACAAAATCAACACAGCCTCAACGATATCCTACTCATGCTTGCACTCAATGTTCATTAATTTTAATGCATGTTCATGACTGTTGTCGCTCTCTAGCTGGTCGCTTCCCAGTCTTTTGCTAGCCTTCACTTGTACTAAGCGGGAATACTGCTTGTGCATCCACTTCCATAAACCCCAAAGTTATTCCATATGAGTCCACTATACCTTCCTATATGCGGTATCTACCTGCCGTTCCAAGTAAATTTGTATGTGCCAAACTCTAAACCTTCAAATGAAATTATGTTTTGTATGCTCGAATAGCTCATGTATCAACTAGGGCTGTCTGTATCTTCCATGCTAGGCGGGTTATTCTCAAGAGGAGTGGACTCCGCTCCTCACTCATGAGAAAATGGCTGGTCACCGGGATGCCCAGTCCCATGCTCTAAGCAAATCAAATCAAAATAATTGCAAACAAAACTCCCCGAGGATTGTTGTTAGTTGGAGGAAACTGTTGTTTCGGACAAGCCATGGACTGATGTTTGTTGGTGGAGGGGGAGTATAAACTTTACCATTCTGTTTGGGAACCGCCTATAATGTGTGTAGCATGGAAGATATCGAGATCTCTCGGTTGTTATGTTGACAATGAAAGTATGCCGCTCAAAATATTATTTATCTCTATTTTAAAATTGAGCTCTGGCACCTCTACAAATCCCTGCTTCCCCCTGTGAAGGGCCTATCTATTTACTTTTATGTTGAGTCATCAACCTCTTATTAAAAAGCACCAGCTGGAGATCACCGCTGTCATTTGCATCCATTACTATTAGTTTATATTGGGTATGACTATGACTGGATCTCTTTTACCATGCATTACAATGTTTAGTCAGTCCTTGATCTTCAGGAGATCTTCTGAGATTGATGTTGCTATGACTTTGCTATGCTTAATGCTTGTCACTAGGGCCCGAGTGCCATGATTTCAGATATGAACCTATTATGTTTTCACGAATATATGTGAGTTCTTGATCCTATCTTGCAAGTCTATAGTCACCTACTATGTGTTATGATCCGGCAACCCCGAAGTGACAATAATCGGGACCACTCCCGGTGATGACCATAGTTTGAGGAGTTCATGTATTCACTATGTGTTAATGCTTTGGTCTGGTACTCTACTAAAAGGAGGCCTTAATATCCCTTAGTTTCCATTAGGATCCCGCTGCCACGGGAGGGTAGGACAAAAGATGTCATGCAAGTCTTTTCCATAAGCATGTATGATTATATTCGGAATACATGCCTACATTGCATTGATGAATTGGAGCTAGTTCTGTGTCACCCTATGTTATAACTGTTGCATGAATAATCGCATCCGGCATCATTCTCCATCACCGATCCAATGCCTATGAGCTTTTCACATATTGTTCTCCGCTTAGTTACTTTTCTGTTGCTACTGTTACAATCACTACAAAACCCAAAAATATTACTTTTGCCACCGTTACCGTTACTTCCATACTACTTTGCTACTAAATACTTTGATGTAGATATTAAGTTATCCAAGTGTGGTTGAATTGACAACTCAACTGCTAATACTTGAGAATATTCTTTGGCTCCCCTTGTGTCGAATCAATAAATTTGGGTTGAATACTCTACCCTCGAAAACTGTTGCGATCCCCTATACTTGTGGGGTATCACCATCTCATCTCAAACTCTAGTTCATCTCTTGTGTTCAATCTTGTTACCGGAACTATAGATTGGTGCTTGTCGGTGACTAGTAGTGTTGATTACATCTTGTAGTTGATTCCTATATGGTGTATTTGGTGGAAGATTATATGTTCAGATCCATTATGCTATTTAATACTCCTCTGATCATGAGCATGATTATTATTTGTGAGTAGTTACTTTTGTTCTTGAGGTCACGGGAGAAATCATGTTGCAAGTAATCATGTGAATTTGATATGTGTTCGATATTTTGATAGTATGTATGTTGTGATTCCCTTAGTGGTGTCATGTGAACGTCGACTACATGACACTTCACCATATTTGGGCCTAAGGGAACGCATTGTGGAGTAGCAATAAGATGATGGGTTGCGAGAGTGACAGAAGCTTAAACCCCAGTTTATGCGCTATTCCGTAAGGGACCGATTGGATCCAAAAGTTTAATGCTATGGTTAGAATTTATTCTTAATACTTTTCTCGTAGTTGCAGATGCTTGCGGGAGGGTTAATCATAAGTAGGAGGTTTGTTGAAGTAAGAACAGCACCTAAGCAACGGTCCACCCACATATAAAATTATCAAAATAGCGAACACGAATTAAACCAACATGATGAAAGTGACTAGATGAAATTCCCGTGTACCCTCAAGAACGCTTTGCTTATCATAAGAGACCGTTTTGGCCTGTGCTTTGCCTCAAAAGGATTGGGCTACCTTGCTGCACTTTTGTTACTACTATCGTTACTTGCTCGTTACAAATTATCTTGCTATCAAACTACTCCACCACTTACAATTTCAGCACTTGCAGACATTACCTTACGGAAAACTACTTGTCATTTCCTTCTGCTCCTCGTTAGGTTCGACACTCTTACTTATCAAAAAGAGCTACAATTGATCCCCTATACTTGTGGGTCATCACACCTCTCCGGTCAATAACCAACAGCAGAACCTGGATGCTCAATTGGTTCCTACATATTCTACGAAGATCTTTATCGATCAAACCGTAATGACAAGATACGTTATTCCCTTTGTCATCGGTATGTTACTTGTCCGAGATTCGATCTTCAGTATCTTCATACCTAGTTCAATATCGCTACCGGCAAGTCTCTTTACTCGTTCCGTAATACATCACCCCGCAACTAACTCATTAGTCACACTGCCTGCAAGGCTTATCATGATGTGTATTACCGAGAGGGCCCAGAGATACCTCTCGGATAATCGGAGTGACAAATCCTAATATCGATCTATGCCAACCCAACAAACACCTTCCGAGATACCTGTAGAGCATCTTTATAATCACCCAGTTACGTTGTGACGTTTGATAGCACACAAGGTATTCCTCCGGTATACGGGAGTTGCATAATCTCATAGTCAAAGGAATATGTATATGACATGAAGAAAGCAATAGCAATAAAACTTAACGATCATTATGCTAAGCTAATGGATGGGTCTTGTCCATCACATCATTCTCCTAATGATGTGATCCCGTTCATCAAATGACAACTCATGTCTATGGTTAGGAAACTTAAACATCTTTGATCAATGAGCTAGTCTAGTAGAGGCTCACTAGGGACACTGTGTTTTGTCTATGTATCCACACATGTATCAAGTTTCCGGTTAATACAATTCTAGCATGAATAATAAACATTTATGATGATATAAGGAAATATAAATAACAACTTTATTATTGCCTCTAGGGCATATTTCCTTCAGTCTCCCACTTGCACTAGAGTCAATAATCTAGTTCACATCGCCATGTGATTTAACACCAATAGATCACATTGTCATGTGATTAACACCCATAGTTCACATCGCCATGTGACCAAAACCCAAAGGGTTTACTAGAGTCAATAATCTAGTTCACATCACCGTCTGATTAACACCAAAAGAGTATACTAAGGTGTGATCATGTTTTGCTTGTGAGAGAAGTTTAGTCAATGGGTCTGCCACATTTAGATCCGTATGTACTTTGCAAATTTCTATGTCTACAATGCTCTGTACGGAGCTACTTTAGCTAATTGCTCCCACTTTCAATATGTATCCAGATTGAGATTCAGAGTCATCTGGATCAATGTCAAAGCTTGCATCGACGTAACCCTTTATGACGAACTCTTTGTCACCTCCATAACCGAGAAAGATTTCCTTAGTCCTCTTTAGGCACCTAAGGATAATTTTGACCGTTGTCCAGTGATCTACTCCTGGATCACTATTGTACCCCTTTTCCAAACTTATGGCAAGGTACACAAGAGGTCTGGTATACAGCATGACATACTTTATAGAACCTATGGCCGAGGCATAGGGAATGACTTTCATTCTCTCCCTATCTTTTTCCGGGGTCGGGTTTTGAGTCTTCACTACAGGAATCAGCTACTTTGCCATCTGCCATGGCAGACGGGAAAGGCAAGGATGGCGGACGGCAAAGGCCTTTGCCGTATGCCGCGGACGGCAAAAGGCTCCGACAAAGTAGGCTACGGTAAAGAGCTTCTTTGCCGTCTGCTTTCTGAAGCGGACGGCAAAGGGGCCTTTGCCATCAGCAGCGGACGGCAAAGAAAGCCGACGGCAATAAATTCGCTGTTAGTCCGTTAGGCGTCTAACGGCAGCCTTTGCCGTCCGCCGCTGACGGCAAAGAGCATCAAGCCTTTGCCTTCTGCCACTGTAGGCAAATTGACCAAATGGGTGAGCTGCTAGGAAGCACAGGTGGTTGCCACGTGGCTTCTTTGCCGTTCGCGGCGGACGGCAAAGAGCCCGTTGCCGTCAGTGGCAGACGGCAAAGAGCCTGCATTGCCTCTTTTTCTGTTTTTTCTTATACCCAATCATTTTCACAGAAAATAGATGATACATATATATTTTTCACATGGCAAGTTCACAGCAAACATATGAGATATCCAACACATATAATTTCATCATACATGCATAGTTCCATCAACCATACATAGCAAGTTCCACATACATGCATCCAACCATACATATTACGATAGTGTCATCCTACCATACATGCATAGTTCATCGATACAAAAGAAACATAGTTCATCCAACAAGCACTCCATCTATAAAAGCACAAATGGAAAAGAAGCACTCCATCCATGCAAGCTTTCGTGAATTAAATCAAATCTGCAAAATGATAAACAAGATGTTAGAAAAAGAAGAAGAAAATGAAGAAGAAGAAGAAGAAGAAGACTATAAGAAGTAATCATACTTATGTAAAATGGAGCTAACCTAGAAGAAAATGAAGAAGAAGAAGAAGAAGAAGACTAGAAGAATACTAGAAGAAGACTAGAAGAATACTAGAAGAAGAAGACTATAATTAAGCTTATTATGTAAACTTGGTCATTTTGTGCGAACATAAGTAATTTTGGAGTTAACCTATAGGAAACTAAGCATATTAGAGCCAACTTAGGTAAAATGGAGCCAACCTAGCTAATTATGCCATCTTTGAGTGAACTAAGCATTTTAGAGCTAACTTATAGCTAACTTATGTCATTTCGGAGAAGAAGAAGACTATAATTAAGCTTGTTATGTAAACTTGGTCATTTTGTGCTAACATAAGTAATTTTGAAGCTAACCTATAGGAAACTAAGCATAGTAGAGATAACTTAGCATATTAGAGCCAACTTAGGTAAAATGGAGCCAACCTAGCTACATTATGCCATCTTTGAGTGAAGTAAGCATATTAGAGCTAACTTATAGCTAACTTATGTCATTTTGGAGAAAATGAAGAAGAAGAAGAATATATGACATTTATGAGCTAATTTAGGTGAAATTGATCGTTTGTGAGCTAACCTAGGTGAAATGGATCGTTTATGAGCTAATCTAGGTAAAATGGGTCATTTTAGAGCTAACTTGGGTAAAATGCATCATTTTGGAGCTAACCTAGGTAAGATGGGTCATTTTGGAGCTAACCTAGGTAAACTGGGTCATTTTAGAGCTAACATAGGTAAAATGGATCATTTTGGAGCTAGTCTAGGTAAAATGGGTCATTTTAGAGCTAACTTGGGTAAAATTGATCATTTATGAGCTAACTAAGGTAAAATGGGTCATTTTAGAGCTAACTTGGGTAAAATGGATTGTTTATGAGCTAACTAAGCTAATTATGCTAAGTCTAGGTCATTGTGGTAAGCATATTGGAGGAAATAAGGCTAAGTCTAGGTCTTTATGCATTTGTTAAGCAAAACACTAGAGAAACTTACCATGATCATGGAGGTGTAGGAGCGGGCAGGCTCGTGCCGGTAGCTGGAGAAGGATCGTGCGATGCTTGTCTGGAGTTACGCTGCACCAAAGATCATTTCCAATGTCTCGTTAGCATGATGACACTCAAATGTTAAGACTAGCAAGTAATGTCCATTCAAATTAAACTCACCGTGGTCCCAGGAGCAATCACTGGCATCGGCGGAGCGGTCTGACCGGTCTTCTCGCACACAGACTGCACATTTGGTTTTGACGACTCAGTCATACTAGTTAGTAATGAGACAAACACTACATGAATGTTTTGGCTAATCTGCAGAAGAAACTTACCACAAGGAGCTCGTACATGGCCCTTGCCTGCATGTCATTCCGTGCCCTCTCCTCCTCCAACATCTTTGTCGTCCTCTCCTCCAACTCCCGCTGCCTCTCCGCCGCCTCCGCCAGAAGATTCTCCGTTCTATCTCTCTCACTCTGTATAGCAGCCTGCAACACCACTCCTCGTTACCATTTGTAATCATTGATGGAAGCACACACAATGTAATGGAGAAAGATAGCTGAGTACGTATAACTAACCTTGATGGCGAGTTGGACTGGCCGTTCACGAGGCCTTATCTCAGGAGCGGAGCTCGACTGGCGCGCCTTGATCTCCGGGAGAGTGCTAGGACAACGGATAAGTCCATCTCCAATGGCTATGGAGCCATGGGACCTCCCGCCACCAGATATCATCACCAGCTCTGGATCAATGGGACCCTGGCTCGGGTTAAAGTCCTCCCCTTTCCTCGCCTTCCCCTCATCTCTATATTTCACGAGCTTGTCGTGGGAGGAGATGTTGGTGAAGTTGTTTGCATCATCGAGGTCAGACGGAGAGAATGCCTTGACTTTCTTGAAAGAGGCAGTGTGGGCCATGGCATACAGGTCGTACACCTCTGGCACCTTATCCGCCTTATTGTAGCGTGCCTGAAAGAGAGAAACAAAGTAAATTAGTAATTAAAGGGCTCAAGCTAGCATGATGAATGAATTGCATGAATCATGAAGCAAACCACATACCCAGTTCCGCCCGAACTGATATAAGTTGGAGCTGCCTTGATGGTGTGGCACACCTTCCATTTGGGCACGTTTGTCCTTGGCCGCGTTGTGGACGGCTAGCCATTCTTTTGAGCACCACTCATTGACCAACACCTCCCAACAATCCATCCGATCCGCACACCATCTCGGAGGCGCCTAAGTTAGCAAATAGAAACTTGAGCGCTACGGCTATGAATTACTAAATGAAGGAAGTAAGTACAAGGCCTTAAGAATTACCTTCATGTACTGCTCCTTACTTAGGAACTTATCGCGGCACGCCGGCTTGGGCTTCTTGATACCACGCAAGGCGTAGTAGTCTCGAACAGCCTGCACCCGAGCCTCGTGCCGTAAGTTCTGTAGTAGGCGCTTGCAGACGTTCTCGATAACATTTGCCGCCTCCTCCTCGTATCCCTCCTCACACCTGTAGAATGTCTGCAATCAAATGAGACAATATTGATTAGTACAATTAATAACTAGCTAGTTGAAGATTTTTAAATGTGTAAAGGAGAAATTACCCAGAACTTTCTGATCACCACGTCTGCCCTCGTGTCGCACAAGACACCGTCGATAATCTCACCCGGCGGGGCCGGGGCAGCCAAGTAGTGCTCCCAGCTCAATCCAAGCTCTGGAAGCCGACCCTCACCAGGCAACGTGACAAACCCCGGGAAGTTTTGCCGGCAAAGCACTCCAAGGACGGAGTTGGGCCGGCGGACACTATGATGGTGGTCCCAACCCCTACAGCATGACAAGGCCAACGCATTAGATATTTGAAGAAACGTGAATGCAGAAGGTACAAAAAGATTAAATGCACTTACCTCTCCCCATCAGGGTAAATCAACCACCTCTGCTCGCGGGTCGCCGGCACGGACGGGAGCCGTGTACAACCACGCTGGTAGACGGTGCCCCCCTCCTCCTCAATATCAGTCGGCTCCCCGCCATCATCAGCATGGCCACTCGGCCCCTCAGGCTCATCCGGCCAGGTACCCCATCCAGACGTGTGCTCCTCCGGGGTCTCGTGGGCCGAAGGCCCGTCGACCCGAGGCTCGTGGGCCGAAGGCTCGTGGACCGGAGTCCGTGTAGCCTCCTCCTCGGACGAGTCCACCCTAGCAGTCACGTGCTCGGGTGAAACAGCTGGGGGTGGCGGCGAGGAAGGCGCCCTAGCAGTCACCCTACCTCCTCTCCCGCGACCACGTGCTCCTCTCTTCTTCCCTCCCTTACCTCGTCCCCTGCTGGGCACCGCTGTCGACGAAGAAGGGCCCGGCGGTGTCGCCATACTGTCCAGCAACGCTCGGCGGAGAGGTGCGTGTGGAATGGAAGACCTCCCACCACGCGCCGACGAAGAAGGGGCCTCGGAGCGCTCCCGACCAGCGCCCACCATCTTTCAACACCTGCCATGACAAAGAGTAAACGAAATTAGTACAACATAAAAAAATACCGACATGAATAATAATATATGATGTTTTTCATAACAAAATAAAAAATATATATGATGTTTAAATCTACCCGATCAACACAATTATATTTGATGTTTCTCATAACAAAATCGAAAAATATATGATGTCAGGGTGTCGGGGGTCGGGTCGGGGTGTCGTGCCGGGGTGTCGGGGTGGCGTGTCGGGGTCGGGGTGCCGTGTCGGGGTCGGGGTGCTGTTTCGGGGTCTGGGTGTCGGGGGTCGGGGTGTCGTGTCGGTGTCGGGGTGCCGTGTCGGGGTCGGGGTGCTGTTTCGGGGTCGGGGTGTCGTGTCGGGGTCGGGGTGTAGGGCTGTCGTGTCGGGGTCGGGGGTCGGGGTCAGGGGGTCGGGGTGTCGGGGTGTGGTGTCGGGGTCAGGGTGTCGGGGTCAGGGGGTCGGGGTGTCGGGGTGTGGAGTCGGGGTCGGGGTGTCGGGGTCAGGGGATCACGGGGTCGGGGTGTTTCCTTCTCTCCTTCTTCTTTCCTTCTCTTCTTCTTCTTCTTCTTCTTCTTCTTCTTCTTTCCTTTCTTCTTTTTCTTTTTTCCTTCTCTTCTTCTTCTTTTATTTCTTCCTTATTTTCCTTTTTCCTCTTCTTCTCATCTTCTCCTCTTTTTCTTCTTCTTCTTCTTCTCATCTTCTTCTTCTTCTTCTTGCCCCTTCTACATATTCTTCTTTTCTTCTTCTTCTTTTTTCATCTTTTTCTACTTCTTATAATTATATAACTAATTAACTAAAACCCATGCACTAGTCTAATCTAATATAATCTAGCACTAAATCTAACACTAACACATATCCAGTCTAATCTAACAATTAAACAGCAAAAAAGAAAAAGCAGAAAAAAAACTCACCGGAGATGGCGTTGGCCGGGGCTTCGCAGCGGCAGGGTGGCGGTGGCGACAGGGGCCGCGGCTGTGGGTCGTTCGGGCGACAGGGCGACGGGGCAAGGGGGCGACGCGGCGGCGGGTGGTGGGGCAAGGGGCGGCGGGTGGTCGGGGCGACGGAGCGAGGGGCGATGGGTGGGCGGGTGGCGGGGCAAGGGGGCGGCGGCGGGTGCAGCGGGTGGGCGGGTGGCGGGGCAAGGGGCGGCGGCGGGTGCTGGGGGCGGCGGCGGGGGTGGCGGCGGGTGCGGCGGGGGGCGGCGGCGGGTGGTGGTGGTTGTCGGGGAGGAGACAGAAACAGAGAGATGGAGGGGCGGGGTGGGGCTCGACCGTTAGTTAGGTTAGCTCTTTGCCATCCGCCCCACCTTTGCCGTCCGCTTTTTTTCTCTTTGCCGTCTGCTCGCACACGGCAAAGAAGGGGGCCCGTTAAGTTTTTTATGACCAGCTCATTAGCGGGGGCCACCTCTCTCTTTGCCGTCTGCGAGTTGACGGCAAAGATTCTTTGTCGTCCGCTAGCGGACGGCAAAGAATTGGCTGATGGCAAAGACCTTCTTTGCCATCAGCCAGTTCGTTGCCGTCCATTTCCTTAAGCGGACGGCAAAGACCTTCTTTGCCGTCAGCCAGCAGACGGCAAAGAACTGGCAGACAGCAAATAAGCTAATTCCAGTAGTGGTACCTTACAACTCAGGCAAGAACTCCTTCTTTGACTGATCCATTTTGAACTCCTTCAAAATCTTATCAAGGTATGTACTCACTGAAAGTCTTATCTAGCGTCTTGATCTATCTCTATATATCTTGCTGCCCAATATGTAAGCAGCTTCACCGAGGTTTTTCTTTGAAAATCTCCTTTCAAACACTCCTTTATGCTTTCCAGAAAATTCTACATCATTTCCGATCAGCAATATGTCATTCACATATACTTATCAGAAAGGATGTAGTGCTCCCACTCACTTTCTAGTAAATACAGGCTTCACCGCAAGTCTGTGTAAAACTATATGCTTTGATCAACTCATCAAAGCGTATATTCCAACTCCGAGATGCTTGCACCAGTCCATAGATGGATCGCTGAAGCTTGCACATTTTGTTAGCACCTTTAGGATTGACAAAACCTTCTGGTTGCATCATATACAACTCTTCTTTAATAAATCCATTAAGGAATGCAGTTTTGACATCCATTTGCCAGATTTCATAAAATGTGGCAATTGCTAACATGATTCGGACAGACTTTAAGCCTCGATACGAGTGAGAAAATCTCATCGTAGTCAACACCTTGAATTTGTCAAAAACCTTTTTCGACAAGTCGAGCTTTGTAGATAGTAACACTACTATCAGCACCCGTCTTCCTCTTGAAGATCCATTTATTCTCAATGGCTTGCCGATCATAGGGCAAGTCCACCATAGTCCACACTTTGTTCTTATATATGGATCCTATCTCAGATTTCATGGCCTGAAGCCATTTATCAGAATTTGGGCTCATCATCGCTTCCTCATAGTTCGTAGGTTCGTCTTGGTCTAGTAACATGACTTCCAGGGTAGGATTACCGTACCACTCTGGTGCGGAACGTGCTCTGGTTGACCTACGAGGTTTGGTAGTAACTTGATCTGAAGTTTCATGATCATTATCATTAGCTTCCTCTCTAGTTGGTGTAGGCATCACGGGAACAGTTTTCTGTGATGAGCTACTTTCCAATTCGAGAGAAGGTACAGTTACCTCATCAAGTTCTACTTTCCTCCCACTCACTTCTTTCAAGAGAAACTCCTTCTCTAGAAAGGATCCATTCTTAGCAATAAAGATCTTGCCTTCGGATCTGTGATAGAAGGTGTACCCAACAGTTTCTTTTGGGTATCCTATCAAGACACACTTATCCGATTTGGGTTCGACCTTATCAGGCTGAAGCTTTTTCACATAAGCGTCGTAACCCCAAACTTTAAGAAACGACAGCTTAGGTTTCTTGCCAAACCATAGTTCATACGGTGTCATCTCAACAGATTTATATGGTGCCCTATTTAACGTGAATGCAGCTGTCTCTAATGCATAACCCCAAAACGACAGTGGTAAATCGGTAAGAGACATCATAGATCGCACCATATCTAATAAAGTACGGTTACGACGTTCGGACACACCATTACGCTATGGTGTTCCAGGTGGCGTGAGTTGTGAAACTATTCACATTGTTTTAAATGAAGGACAAACTTGTAACTCAAATATTCGCCTCCGTGATCAGATCGTAGAAAAATTATTTTCTTGTTACGATGATTCTCCACTTCACTCTGAAATTCTTTGAACTTTTCAAACTTTCAGACTTGTGTTTCATTAAGTAGATATACTCATATCTGCTCAAATCATCTGTGAAGGTCAGAAAATAACGATACCCGCCGCGAGCCTCAACACTCATCGGATCGCATACATCGGTATGTATTATTTCCAATAATTCATTGGCTCGCTCCATTGTTCCGGAGAACGGAGTTTTAGTCATCTTGCCCATGAGGCATGGTTCGCAAGTATCACATGATTCATAATCAAGTGATTCCAAAAGCCCATCTGGATGGAGTTTCTTCATGCGTTTTATACCAATATGACCTAAACGGCAGTGCCACAAATATGTTGCACTATCATTATCAACTTTGCATCTTTTGGCATCAATATTATGAATATGTGTATTACTACGATCGAGATTCAATAAACCATTGACATTGGGTGTATGACCATAGAACATTTTATTCATGTAAACAGAACAACAATTATTCTCTAACTTAAACGAATAACCGTACTGCAATAAACATGATCTAATCATACTAATGCCCAACGCAAACACCAAATAACATTTATTTAGGTTCATACTAATCTCGAATGTAGAGTGTGTGTGCGATGTTGATCATATCAACCTTGGAGTCAATTCCAACATTCATTGTCACCTCTCCCTTAACTAGTACCTGTTTATTCTACAACACCTGTTTTGAGTTACTAATCTTAGCAACTAAACCGATATCAAATACCCCGGGGTTACTACGAATACTAGTAAAGTACACATCAATAACATGTATATCAAATATATTTTTGTTCACTTTGCCATCCTTCTTATCCGCCATGTTTTTGGGGTAGTTCCGCTTCCAGTGACTATTTCCTTTGCAGTATAAGCACTCAGTCTCAGGTTTGGGTCTAGCTTTGGGCTTCTTCACGGGAGTGGCAACTTGCTTGCCATTCTTCTTGAAGTTCCCTTTCTTTTCCTTGCCCTTTTGTTTGAAACTGGTGGTCTTGTTATCCATCAACACTTGATGCTATTTCTTGATTTCTACCTTCGCTGATTTCAGCATCGCGAAGAGCTTGGGAATCATTTTCGTCATCCCTTGCATATTATAGTTCATCACGAAGTTCTAGTAACTTGGTGATAGTGACTAGAGAACTCTGTCAATCACTATTTTATCTAGAAGATTAACTCCCACTTGATTCAAGTGATTTTAGTACCCAGACATTCTGAGCACATGCTCACTAGCTGAGCTATTCTCCTCCATCTTGTAGGCAAAGTACTTGTCAGAGGTCTCATACCTCTTAACACGGGCATGAGTCTCATATGCTCCATGGCATTCAAAACATTTTTGAAGTCCCGGTTCTAAGCCGTAAAGCATGGTGCACTAAACTATAAAGTAGTCATTATACCGAGCTTGTCAAACGTTCATAATGTCTGCATCTGCTCCTGCAATAGGTCTATCACCTAGCGGTGCATCAAGGACATAATTCTTCTGTGCAACAATGTGGATAATCCTCAGATCACGGACCCAGTCCGCATCATTGATACTATCATCTTTCAACTTAGTTTTCTCTAGGAACATATCAAAAATAAAATAGGGGAGCTATACGCGAGCTATTGATCTACAACACAGATATGCTAATACTATCAGGACTAAGTTCATGATAAATTAAGTTCAATTAATCATATTACTTAAGAACTCCCACTTAGATAGACATCCCTCGAATCATCTAAATGATCACGTGATCCATATCAACTAAACCATGTCCGATCATCATGTGAGATGGAGTAGTCTTCAATGGTGAACATCTCTATGTTGATCATATCTACTATATGATTCACGTTCGACCTTTCGGTCTCCAGTGTTCCGAGGCCATGTTTGTACATGCTAGGCTCGTCAAGTTTAACCCGAGTATTCCGCATGTGCAAAACTGTCTTGCACCCGTTGTATGTGAACGTAGAGCTTATCACACCCGATCATCACGTGGTGTCTTGGCACAACGAACTGTCGGAACGGTGCATACTCAGGGAGAACACTTATACCTTGAAATTTTAGTGAGGGATCATCTTATAATGCTACCGCCGTACTAAGCAAAATAAGATGCATAAAATATAAACATCACATGCAATCAAAATATGTGACATGATATGGCCATCATCATCTTGTGCCTTTGATCTCCATCTCCAAAGCACCCCCATGATTTCCATCGTCACCGGCTTGACACCTTGATCTCCATCATAGCGTCATGGTCGTCTCGCCAACTATTGCTTCTACAACTATAGCTAACGCACAGTGATAAAGCGACAACCATAAGGCTCCTGCCAATTGCCGGTAACTTTTACAAAACATGATCATCTCATACAATAATGTATATCACATCATGTCTTGACCATATCACATACAAAATGCCCTGCAAAAACAAGTTAGACGTCCTCTACTTTGTTTTTGCAAGTTTTACGTGGCTGCTACGGGCTTCTAGTAAGAACCGTTCTTACCTACGCATCAAAACCACAACGGTGATTTATCAAGTTTGCTGTTTTAACCTTCAACAAGGACCGGCCACAGTCAAATTCGATTCAACTAAAGTTGGAGAAACAGACACCCGCCAGCCACCTTTATGCAAAACTAGTTGCATGTCTATCTGTGGAACCGGTCTCATGAACGTGGTCATGTAAGATTGGTCCGGGTCGTTTCATCCAACAATACCGCCGAATCAAAATAAGACATTGGTGGTAAGAAGTATGACGATCACCTCCCACAACTCTTTGTGTTCTACTCGTGCATATCATCTACGCATAGACCTGGCTCGGCTACTACTGTTGGGAAACGTAGCATGCAATTTCAAAAAAAATCCTACGCTCATGCAAGATCTATCTAGGAGATGCATAGCAACGAGAGGGGAGAGTGTGTCCACGTACCCTCGCAGACCGAAAGCGGAAGCATTTGACAACGCGGTTGATGTAGTCGAACTTCTTCTCGTTCTGACCGATCAAGCACCGAATGTACAATACCTCTGAGTTCTGCACACGTTTAGCTCGATGACGTCCCTCGAACTCTTGATCCAGCAAAGTGTCGAGGGAGAGTTTTGTTAGCACAACGGCGTGGTGACGGTGATGATGAAGTGATCCGTGCAGGGCTTCGCCTAAGCACTACCACAATATGACCGCAGGCGTAAACAGTGGAGGGGGGCGCCACACAAGGCTAACAGATGTTTGTGTGTCCTCTAGCCCCCCCTCCCCACATATATATAGGTTGGAGGTGGAAGAGGCAGCCAGGGGGCGCCCAAGTAGGCCGAATCCTACTTGGGGTGCCACCCCAATTCGCCCCCCTCCTTGTTTTGGTACTAGGAGAAGGAAGGAGGAGGTGGCGCCCTCCCCTTTGCTTTCTCCCTTGAGAAGGGGAAGGAAAGAGGGGCTAGCCTTCCTCCCTTGCCTTCCCTAGGGCTGGCCGGCCTGGTGGAGGGGGCACCAGCCCCCTATAGGCTGGTCTGTCCCTCCCTAGGCCCATTAATCCATATAGCTTGCCGGGGGTTGCCCAGAACCCCTTCTGGTGACCCGATACGTACCCGGTACCCCCTGAACACTTCCGGTGTCTAAATACTATCGTCCTATATATGAATCTTTACCTCTCGACCATTTAGAGACTCCTCGTCATGTCTGTGATCTCATCCAGGACTCCGAACAAAATTCAGTCACCAAATCACATAACTCATATAATACAAAATCGTCATCGAATGTTAAGCATGCGGACCCTATGGGTTTGAGAACTATGTAGACATGACCGAGACACCTCTCCGGTCAATAACAAACAACGGAACCTGGATGCTCATATTGGTTCCTACATATTATACGAAGATCTTTATCGGTCAAACCGTAATGACAAGATACGTTATTCCCTTTGTCATCAGTATGTTACTTGTCCGAGATTCGATCGTCGGTATCTTCATACCTAGTTCAATCTCGCTACCGGCAAGTCTCTTTACTCATTCCATAATACATCATCCCGCAACTAACTCACTAGTCGCATTGCTTGCAAGGCTTATCATGATGTGTATTACCGAGAGGGCCTAGAGATACCTCTTCGATACTCGGAGTGACAAATCCTAATCTTGATCTATGCCAACCCAACAAACACCTTCGGATGTTTGTAGAGCATCTTTATAATCACCCAGTTACGTTGTGACGTTTGATAGCACACAAGGTATTCCTCCGGTATCCGGGAGTTGCATAATATCATAGTCAAAGGAATATGTATATGACAGGAAGAAAGCAATAGCAATAAAACTGAACGATCATTATGCTAAGCTAACGGATGGGTCTTGTCCATCACATCATTCTCCTAATGATGTGATCTTGTTCATCAAATGACAACTCATGTCTATGGTTAGGAAACTTAACCATCTTTGATCAACGAGCTAGTCTAGTAGAGGCTCACTAGGGACACTGTGTTTTGTCTATGTATCCACACATGTATCAAGTTTCGAGTTAATACAATTCTAGCATGAATAATAAACATTTATCATGATATAAGGAAATATAAATTATAACATTATTATTGCCTCTAGGGCATATTTCCTTCGGTTCCACTTCCAGTGACCATTTCCTTTGCAGTAGAAGCACTCAGTTTCAGGCTTGGGTCCAGCTTTGGGCTTCTTCACGAGAGTGGCAACTTGCTTGCCATTCTTCTTGAAGTTCCTTTTCTTTCCCTCGCCCTTTTTCTTGAAACTAGTGGTCTTGTTAACCATCAACACTTGATGCTCTTTTTTGATTTCTACCTTCGCCGATTTCAGCATCGCGAAGAACTTGGGAATCATTTTTCTCATCCCTTGCATATTATAGTTCATCACGAAGTTCTAGTAGCTTGGTGACAGTGACTAGAGAACTTTGTCAATCACTATCTTATCTGGAAGATTAACTCCCACTTGATTCAAGCGATTGTAGTACCCAGACATTCTGAGTACATGCTCACTAGCTGAGCTATTCTCCTCCATCTTGTAGGCAAAGTACTTGTCAGAGGTCTCATACCTCTTGACACGGGCATGAACCTGAAATACCAATTTTCAGCTCTTGGAACATCTCATATGCTCCGTGGCGCTCAAAATGTTTTTGAAGTACCAGTTCTAAGCCGTAAAGCATGGTGCACTAAACTATCAAGTAGTCATCATATCGAGCTTGCAAAACGTTCATAACATCTGCATGTGCTCCTACAACAGGTTTGTCACCTAGCGGTGTATCAAGGACATAATTCTTCTGTGCGGCAATGAGGATAATCCTCAGATCACGGACCCAGTCTGTATCATTGCTACTATCATCTTTCAACTTAATTTTCTCTAGGAATATATCAAAAAGATATAGGAGCTATGTCGCGAGCTATTGATCTACAACATAGATATGCAAAACTATCAAGACTAAGTTTATGATAAATTAAGTTCAATTAATCAAATTACTTAAGAACTCCCACTTAAATAGACATCCCTCAAGTCATCTAAGTGATACGTGATCCAAATCAACTAACCCATGTTCGATCATCACGTGAGATGGGGTAGTCATCAATGGTGAACATCTCTATGTTGATCATATCTACTATATAAATCACGTTCGACCTTTCGGTCTCTAGTGTTCTGAGGCCATGTATGTACATGCTAGGCTCATCAAGTTTTACCCAGGTATTCTGCATGTGCAAAACTGTCTTACACCCGTTGTATGTGAACATAGTCTATCACACCCGATCATCATGTGGTGTCTCAACACGACAAACTGTAGCAACGGTGCATACTAAGGGAGAACACTTTTACCTTGAAATTTGGTGAACGGGTCATCTTATAATGCTAGTGCCGTACTAAGCAAAATAAGATGCATAAAAGATAAAAATCAAATGCAATCAAAATATGTGACATGATATGGCCATCATCATCTTGTGCTTTTGATCTCCATCTCCAAAGCATCGTCATGATCTCCCTCGTCACCGGCTCGACACCTTGAACTCCATCGTTCCATCACGGTCGTCTCACCAACTATTACTTCTACAACTATCGCTAACACATAGTCATAAAGTAAAGCAATTACATGGCGTTTGCACTTCATACAATAAAGAGACAACCATAAGGCTCCTGCCGGTTGCCGATAACTTACAAAACATGATCATATCATCCAATAACGTTTATCACATCATGTCTTGACCATATCACATCACAACATGCCCTGCAAAAAACAAGTCAGACGTCCTCTACTTTGTTGTTGGAAGTTTTACGTGGCTGCTAGCAATAACCGTTCTTACCTACGCATAAAACCACAAGGTGTTTCGTTAAGTTTGCTATTTTAACCTTCTTCAAGGACCGGCCACAGTAAAATTCGATTCAACTAAAGTAGGAGAAACAGACACCCGCCGGCCACGTTTATGCAAAACTAGTTGCATGTCTGTCGGTGGAACCGGTCTCATGTGCGTGGACATGTAGGGTTCGTCCGGGCCGCTTCACCCCCACAATACCGCTGAATCAAAATAAGACGTTGGTGGTAAGCAGTATGACTATCACCGCCCCCAACTCTTTGTGTTCTACTCGTGCATATCATCTAAGCATAGACCTGGCTCTTATACCACTGATGGGAAACATTGCATGGAAAACAAAAAAATGCTACGCACATGCAATGATCTATCTATGGAGATGTATAGCAACGAGGGGGAGAGTGTGTCTACGTACCCTCATAGACTGTAAGCGGAAGCGTTTCTCAACGCGGTTGATGTAGTTGAACTTCTTCGCGCATCAACCGATCAAGTACCGAACGCACGACACCTCCGTGTTATGCACACGTTCAGCTCGGTGACGTCCCTCGCCTTCTTGATCCAGCAAGACGTCGAGGTAGTAGATGAGTTCCGTCAGCATGACGGCGTGGTGACAGTGATGGTGAAGTGATCCTCGCAAGGCTTTGCCTAAGCACTAAGAAAATATGTCCGGAGGTGTAAACGGTGGAGGGGGCGCCACACACGGCTAGGCAATTGTCTGGTGTGTACTAGGCGCCCCTCCCACATATATATAGGTGGGAGGGAGGGAGGAGCAGCCAAAGAAGGTGCCCAAGTAGGGGGAATCCTACTTGGGGTCCCTCCCAAGCCGCGCCCCCTTCTTTCCTTATTTGGAGTGCGGGTAAAGGCAGGGGAGGTTGGGGCCCCTCCCTTTCCTTTCTCCCATGAGAGGGAAAGGCAGGAGGGGCTAGCCCTCCCCCTTTTCCTTCCCTAGGGCTGTCCAAACAAGTGGAGGGGCGCACGAACCCCCTAGTGGGCTGGTATGTCCCTCCCTTTTGGCCCATTAAGCCCATAACTTGTCGGGGGGTGCCCGGACCCCTTCGTGTGACCCGATTCCTTCCCGGTACGTCCCGAAACACTTCCGGTGTCCAAATACCATCATCCTATATATCGATCTTTACCTATTGACCATTTCGAGACACCTCATCATATCCGTGATCTCATCTGGGACTCCGAACAAAATTCGGTCACCAAATCACATAACTCATATAACACTCTATCGTCATCGGACGTTAAGCGTGCGGACCCTATGGGTTCGAGAACTATGTAGACATGACCGAGACACCTCTCCGGTCAATAACCAATAGAGAAACCTGGATGCCCATATTGGATCCTACATATTCTACGAAGATCTTTATCGGTCGAACCGTTATGACAACATATGTAATTCCCTTTCTCCATCGGTATGTTACTCTCCCGAGATTCGATCGTCAGTATCTTCATACCTAGTTCAACCTTGTTACCGGCAAGTCCCTTTACTCGTTTTGTAATACATCACCTCGTGACTAACTCCTTAGTCGTTTGCTTGCAAGCTTATGATGTGTATTACCGAGAGGGCCCAGAGATACCTCTTCGATACTCAGAGTGACAAATCCTAATCTCGATCTATGCCAACTCAACAAACACCTTCGGAGATACCTGTAGAGCATCTTTATAATCACACAGTTACGTTGTGATGTTTGTGTGGCACCCCGGCTCAGAGCAACCGGTCTACCTTGCATTGCCAGCCCAGAGATCAAGTCTTCTGGCAACACACAACAACATGGTACAGAAACAACCGCTTTATTGATGCTAGCGGGTACATAAGTCTGATACTACATCGAGATAAGAGGCCAAGCGGCACACACGGTACGGCTTAACAGTATGTACATTATTTAATGAACATGAAGGGGCCTCGAGCACATAAACTACGTGGCAGGGGAATGACAACGAAGTGGAACTCCATAGCACAGGGACACCGACATGGACACAGCCTAGATGCGGGAAGCTCTCCGATGCGGTACGACTTGCCTGAAATCTGACATGACACGCCAGGTCAGTACATTGAATGTACTTGCAAGCTCACAACAAACATAAGCACGATGACAAACAATATCATGACAATTATTCAGGTTAATGCAATGCAAGTAATGCTACTAATACGATGAAACCAACATGTGCACCGAGTCCCTCAGACTCGCTTACCAGACGGGTTACCTCGTAACCAAACGGTGATCATACCGGGATCACAACTGAAGCCAATCACTCATGATCAGCTCATGATCTCACAAATAATTACAAAACCAATGCCAACAATAAATATTTAGTGTGCAGGATTTATTATAAATGTTGATCCATGGTGTGACCTACTCCCGAGTTGTCTCCTTAACCGAGGACGTGGCTATCGATAGATTGAATACACTCTGCAGAGGTAGCGCACTTTACCCACACCACGGAACCCATGGCCTCGCACTCCCATTCGGGTGGACCAACGGCATTCCGACGAAACTCTCCCCTTGCCATGACACTCTCCCAGCCACTCCGACCAACTCCCTCTCAGGGCTAAGTCCTGGGTGGCCCCGTGCCTACAAAGGCATCAACGTCCACCTCGTGGAAAAAACGGTCCCAAACGGGGACAAGGTGCCATAAAAACAAACGGGCACACAAGGTTATGTCTGCTTACCGGGCCAGGGTATCGCACGCCCATAACCTTCCCTCGTTGGAGGCACCGGCGAGAGGCACGAAAAGGGACCGAATCAAGACCCCCCATAAAGGTAAATGTGGTCGCACTGAGGAAAAACCCGATTTAGTGGCACCATGACTTGATCAACGTTATCTTCAAGTTGGATTATTATCATGTTTAACTTGAAAATAAAAACTACTATGCCAAGTCATACGATGCCATGAGCATGCACTAATCGATATGCTAAACATGCAACTCACAAGAACGGATCAACCTTATCAATATAACTTTCTGGCAATAACTCGTTATTAAATTTTACTGGTTCTACCTCACTGTTTATGATCATGCAATATTTTGATTAACTCATAATTTATATGAAATTCTCATTAAGCAAAAAGAACTATCATTATTTATCATAGCAATATAACTAAGTCAAACTCTATTCTACTAGACCAAACTACTCCATGCATTCAACCAGTAACTTAAACAAACATTTCAAGCATGACAAGGTAACTAGCATTCAACCAAATTTATTTATCAAATTTTAAATGCATAAAAGAACTCATATTCAAGTAAGAAAAATCATAGATATTGAAATGACGCCATCCAAATGCTAGTGTGGCTTGCCTTAGTGCAGAGGAGGGTCAAAATCCTCCTATTTATCTTCAAGGCAAGTCTCTCCTTCTGAAAATATTTAAAAACCACAAAACAAAATGTCAAAAACCAATATGAAAATCACCAGAAATTCTAGACAGCAAGGAAAATTCCACATTTTGGTGTGCTGCTAGAGCTTTCAGAAACAAACACAATGCAAAAAGAATCAACTCATTTGGACTTATAGGCTAAAAATTATCACTCGTCAAAGTTGTGGTCAAATTTTTGAATTAATTTGAATAAAACAGAAAACTGGGGGGTGACGTCGATGGCATAAAGGCAGAATACGCCTCCACTCTACCGCTTCGGGTGCGAGTGGAGAGGCTGACATCGGGCCCCACCGGTCAGGAGAGAGAGGGGGGAGAGAAGAAACAGAGCGCGGCGGTGCTCCGCCGGAGCATACGCCAGCGATGAGAGGTTCTTGGGTGAAGCCGGAGGGATAGAAGTGGAGAGGGGGTCACGGCGCACCTGCCCGTACCCGTGACTTGTCGGGGGATGGCCGGTGCTGCTCGCAACCAAGCTCACAAGCGGCGGTGGCGGTCGGGGCTTGCCGGAGAGGAAGAAGGCGACGACGAGGGGCGACTCCAGGGGCTCTGCTGCTTCCAGGCGACACCAATGGACCTCCATTGATGCACTTGAGAGGTTGGTTGAGCTCGAGGGGCTCTGGAGCAGGGTGGCTGGGCTGCGGGGATCGCCTGCGATCTCTGGTCATGGTCGACGGCCAGAGGCCTGCCCGACCGGGCTACGGCTATCCTACGTGGTCGTGGTGGTTGAGAAGTGCGGTGTGTGGCTTCAGAACGGAGGGAGGGGCTCTATATATAGTCGGAGTAGGAGGGGGTACGTGGCACCGCCGGAGTTCTCTGGAAGCCGGCAAGCGACGATGAAGGGCGCCAGTGAGAGGGGGCAAGGGCTCAGCGCTCAGGTGGGAGCTGTCCACGCTAGTGGACGAGTACAGGAGGCAGGGGAGAAGAAGACAAGGGCACGAGCGCACTGTGGCTTTTGGCCGCAACGTGCCCGTGCTCGCTGCGGAGCCTCCGGTGTCGGTGAGGTCAAGGGTGATGAGTCAAAGCTGGTGGCACGGCGCAGCAGTCGTCGGCGAGCTCTGGCTCGAGCACGCGCCGAACAGAGGCATTGGCGCGACGCAGAGCGCGTCGAACACATGCCAGACCCCGTGTCCACACGCGGTCACCGCCCTGGCATGGTCAAAACGATGCCCACGCTCGGCCAAACCTTGTCTGGGCTATAATCCATGCAGTGTTAGGTCTATGGAGGCTGAGGACTCACTACCAGGCCGACCAGAAGTGACTCAAGCTTCTTGGCAAGTTTCTGGCCAGAAACTTGGCCGCTACGTTTGGAGGGCTTCTAGAAGGCCATTAGGGCTGATCACATGGGATTAGGGTTTACTTAGGAGGGTAATGAGCCTCAAGAAAAACCAGGGCCAAAGGATCAAGGAAAAATACACTTGATGTATGAAGTGCATTTTTGGGCCAGAAGGGAAATGATTTTCTGTAGCCAAAATATTACAAAAAGTCATGCAATATTTTTGCTTGGGGTGGTGGTCCAAGGTTCAAAGAATATTCAGGAATTATTTCAAGATTTTTGGAGCAATAAAAATGAGGGTTGCTTTGGAGCACTAGTTTCTGAAATGAGTTTCAGAAGAGAAAATGAATACTTTTCTTTTATGAAAAGTATTCATTTGACCATTTTGGGATTTTTCAGAGAAATGAGATTGAATGAGAGGTAGATGGGTCACTTGGGTGAAGGTCAAGGGCATGCCCAAGTGATAAGTCCATTTGAATTGATTCCCAAAAACTCAAATCCAAGGCAAAGGCAAAATCAAGTCCGGAAAAAGAGAGAAGGCAAAATCCAGGCTGTCACAGTTTGATAGCACACAAGGCATTCCTTCGGTATCCGGAAGTTGCATAATCTCATAGTCGAAGTAATATGTATTTGACATGAAGAAAGCAATAGCAATAAAACTGAACGATCATTATGCTAAGCTAACGGATGGGTCTTTTCCATCACATCATTCTCCTAATGATGTGATCCCATTATCAAATGACAACTCATGTCAATGGTTAGGAAACCTTAACCATCTTTGATCAACGAGCTAGTCTAGTAGAGGCTCACTAGGGACATGTGTTTGTTTATGTATTCACACATGTATTAAGGTTTCCGATCAATACAATTCTAGCATGAATAATAAACCTTTATCATGAATAAGGAAATATAAAATAACAACTTTATTATTGCCTCTAGGGCATATTTCCTTCATGAGCAACCCCAAAGCCCACCATATGGTATGAAGTGACTATGATGTCTAAGGAGTAAATTCACATGTTAACACTCTATGTTATTAAAATTGAATGCAGACGATATTAACTCAAGTCATAACAAACAAGATTAGGTCGATTCAATATGATCGTTCTCCTAATTTCATAATCTCATTGTCGCTTTAGGATCATCGTTACACTTAATGATATCCTAAGATCTGGAAAACGTGATCACGAACAACACTTGAGCTAGTCTTAGAGGCGAGACTAGGGACCTTTTATTTTCCATTTACCATTCCACACGTGCATATGATATTTCCACTGAATCACATATTCCAGGATCATAGCAGTTATAGCATAGAATATAAAATCTTAATTATGAATATGGAAATATAATAATACAAATATTATTGCCTCTAGGGCATATTTCCAACAGTCTCCCACTTGCACTAGAGTCAATAATCTAGTTTACATAATCTCTTCAACACCTATGGCTATCTAGTGTTGCTCATGCTTTGCTCGTGGTAGAGCCTTCTTCATCGGGTCTGACACATTCAAATCCGTGTGAATCTTGAGAATCTTCACATAGCCCTTCTCAACATATTATCGAATAATGTGGTTCTTGCGTTCAACGTGTCTTGTCTTCATGTGTGATCTTGGTTCATTTTCTTGAGCAATGCACCACTATTGTCGCAATAGAGAGACACTGGATTCATCACACTTGGGACAACACCGATTCCTTCAAGAAACTTCTTGATCTAGAATGCCTCCTTTGAAGCTTCTGAAGCCGCAATATACTCTGCTTCTATCATAGAATCCGCAATAGTGTTTTGTTTGAAACTCTTCGAAACAACCGCACCACCATTCAGGGTAAAACCATAACCTGATTGAGATTTATAGTCATCTATATCATTCATGAAGCTAGCATCGGTGTAACCATTTACAATGAGTTCTTCATCCCCTCCATAAACAAGGAGCATATCCTTTCACTGGTGCGCGTCGGTCCTAAACAAACGGTTTTTAACCCCTTTCCGCGACGGCATTTGGAACCGTCGCCAAGTGAGTGTGTGCGATAGGGTGTCCTTCCCACACGACCCAGAAACCGTCGGGGATATGGAGCGTGATCCAGAGGCCTTCCAAAATGTAATCGTGTGCAATGCAGCACACACTAAATTCTTTCGCACGTGTGGTATCGGTGATTAAGCGTTTCCAATGACGCGGTGAAACCATACGGTCTGTCGTAACGAACCGTTTGGCAAACAGTATGTAAGGCCCACGGGCCAACATATGAACTGTGTGTGATTTGTGCCCCATCGCAAACGAGTTTTCTACATAATCCGTCTGCCATGCTAGACTCCATCGCACACGTTTGCCAACAATTACCGTCTGCGATAATGTTCTATCACAAACGGTTCAGGAGCCCCTTCGCACACATACAAGTGCTTGCAGACCGTTTGTGATTTGTTAGGTATCACCGACGGTTGCCGCAAGAGTGACGTGTGCTTTTCGTTTGGGATCCCACACGTTTCCTGAAAAAATTACGACTGGGATTGTATTTTGCATTGGGCACGGTTTACTCCCAGTTCTCGTGTGCGATAACGCGATATCACAAACGGTTCCGGAGAACCTACGCACACGTAGTAGCGCTGCAAATCGTTTGCGATCTGCTGTGTATCACCGACGGTTCCGCTATGATTGACGTATGCTTTCCGATGTGGATCGCACACACTCATTTAGTTGAACCGTGTGCGGAGCAATTGCCAGGTTAAAACAAAAATATCCCATTTTGAATCGGCACGCAAAAAGCAAATTCGCCACAATATTCAATTGAACAAATAAACAAAAATATCCCATTTTGAATCGGCACGCAAAAAGCAAATTCGCCACAATATTCAATTGAACAAATAGTGTCCACAGGAAGAACATTCATCAGATTTCGCAACAATTGCAATTGAACATATGGTAGCTAAATTCCAATGATTTGTCCACACATATATGCATTACATAATTAATCATAGTGTACGAAATACGAAGACCTCATCAGATGGAAAACAATGGATCCATGCGTTATATGTTTAGCGGCTAACTCTTACTCAATGTTTCAGGAGAACGCATGCTGAAATCTTCATTATCACCAGTGGGATTGATGTAGTGATCCAGGAAGAAGTCGCTGATAAATCTCTGAACC
This sequence comes from Triticum aestivum, assembly GCF_018294505.1. Lineage (NCBI taxonomy): Eukaryota > Viridiplantae > Streptophyta > Magnoliopsida > Poales > Poaceae > Triticum > Triticum aestivum. Next base: position 344,610,545 of record NC_057808.1, on the reverse strand, counting down.
ATCAGCAATTCACCAGCCGGGAGCGGTTCAGGGGTCCTCGGTTTTAAGATGAGCTGCAGTATTTTTAAGATCAGAATGTGCCATATGAGTGGAGTAGAAGATATTAATTAAGATAGACTTACTGGTACTAATTCGCGAGGATCGTCACAACTATCAGCAGATTTGCAGATGGAGATCATGTGTCTGCAAACATAGTATCCACAAAGGTTGGTCCCTGCTTCTTGCTGAGGACACTGAAATTTTTTGTACAAAATTAGTCATGTATTTGTCCTGTTAGGAACAACCTAACCGGTGTTAGATGTATTATTTTTTCTTTGGACAAAATAGAAAGAGGTTTATTTAGAAGCTTGAACATTTGACTAGCGTAAGGAAAGGTATTTGCAGACTATTGGATAAATTTTCCGAAAATAATGGATTTCGGTGTGTTACCGGAGAAACGATCTCGTGCTGCAGAGGTTGTTCCTCTTGAACAGGTTCCCTGGTTTAGTTTCCACAATGCGAGCACACTGCAAATGATGATGAATTTTGACAACATCAATTATTGAACCAGATATGAATGCAAATTAATTTCAACATCATAGAATTCAATACCTATCCAAGAATTGCTGAACATGCGTCAGATCCTGAGCGTTTGTTGACTCTCTGAGTGAATCGATGTAGTAAACTGCATTCTTGTTTGGAACAATGAATACCAATATCCAATGATTGCTACATATTAAGAAAGCCAACTTACGAATGATTTCCAAATCTGAAAGACAATCAGTGTATGCGTGGTTGTTTACTTGACTTACCATTCAGATATGGCCAGAGAAATGATTCTGCATGGGACGTGTTTTCTAAGATACGGACGACCGTGTTAACGGCCCAGTCCCGTCGGTCCTTACCATCTGATGATGTGCCATTTGCTAATGCAGGATATATGAAATACACGCTCTCCATTTTTCTTCTCTGCATGTTCAATCCCCTAAGAGGAATAAAATGCAGTTAGCTGTTTATCATTTACAACCTTGTATGGAGAAATTGATCAGAGTTTGTTAAGTACTTACAAAATCAGGCATCTAACAAGAGTGGCATCGAGCACGTTGAAGTTGAAGAAGAGATGTAAGTCCTCGAAACTCACATTGATGGAACCAGCATCGTGTCGGAAATGATCTCTGTTGCAGTGGAGTAGCAAACCATGATGACCTTCTGACATTTGATCCATGCAATATTCGTGTAACTCGCGGCAACTGGAGCTGCACTCATCAAAGTATTCGCCAACAAGAAATGGCTGGCCATGGACGTAATTGCGTGCTTCAAGTACGTCTGCTTTACTTTTAGCAAGCAACAATTCTACTTCTTCATCATCCATGGCGTCAGAAATAATATTACTCCCCGATTCGAACAAGCTGCTGTTAACTTGGTTCTGGGCGATGAGTGCTTTAAGTAAGAGGCAATCGTTCTCCTTCCTCTTCACTCTCCCGCCGCGCTTCCTCGTGGTCGTGGGTGTAGCCTTTTTGGCCACTTCCTTCTTGGTACTTGAAGCATTTCTGGCAGAACGTCTGGTTGCGTGCAAGGTAGTCTGCCAAGCAGACGGTGAAGCTTGGACGGACTGCTTAGCAGACAGTTTATCTATGCCGGACCGCTGAGCTGGCGGTGCTGCTGTGACGGACTGCTGGGCTGTAGGAGCAGAGGCATCGGATTGCTGACCATGCGTTGAAGCCATGTCGGGTTTCTGCGCAGGTGGTGCCAACTTGTCGGTGTGCTGAGGAGGCCGTGCCAACGCGTTGGTTTGCTGAGCAGGAAGTGCTAACACATTGGTATGCTGATCACGCGCCTGCGGACCGACGGACTGATGAGCAGTCGGTTCTGGACGTACATACTGCTTAGCAGGCGGTTCTGAAGCATCAGACTGCTTAGCAGTTTGTTCCACCAGGTTGGTCTGCTGAGCATGTGCTGCAACTGGGTCTCCCCCCGCTGCTTCAGCAGCCGGCATCTGAACCGGTGGTGCGTCATCAGCAGTTGTAGGCCTTGCCACTGGCTGCTTTGGGGCAGAGGATGACATGGCATGTACGCCACAAAGTCGGGCCGGCTGATCACAGGTTGATGCATCAGGCCGCGAGAGCTGCTGTGGCAAGGAGAGCGTCACCGGTTGAGGGGCGACAGTGGTTGCTCTTGGCGGGGCTTCAGGAATCTCATCGATGAACTCTATTTCCTTTCGTGGCCACTGGATGTGATGTAGCAGTGTTTCTCCCAAGGTCCTTTGCTCATCGAAGTCTCCTAGGACATTCTTCAGGGCAAATTCATTGAATCCAGGCTTTACTTCAGTCACGTAGCACTTCACACAGCCCGGCTTCAATGGCACATTGTCCAAGAAGAGGCCATCTTCCAAGATGGTGGGCAAACCTAGGCTGTTGCACATTTTAATGTACCTTCATAATGTGTAAGCACGCCCTTCAGTCTGTCTTTCATTCCAGATAGATCAGATATAGCATCATCACGAGCAGCTGCAGTCTCAGTGTCGCTGGGGTCAGCTGATGCACAGCTACTCTTGTGCAGTGTTGTCGCGCAATAAGCAGCATCATCCATGCCCGCCTCCCCTCCCATCTGCTGGCTATCTGTCAGTGTTAGAGTCTTCTGCATCATCATTGACTCCTCAACATCCTTTCGAACAGCCGGATAAATCTCCTTCTTCAACTTTTCAAACAATGCATTCTGCTTCATTTCACTCCTCGCTTTTTTCATGCTGAGCCTCTCTTCTTTGCTGAGTGTGAAAGCCCTCTTGTGCGGGACATTAACACCTATACCCCTTGCACGGCCAGGGGGCTCTTTTGTGTCCAGAGCAATGGACAGAATGTCACATGGCCCTGAGTTCCTGTAGAACCTTCCAGGGATCTTGGAAGCCTCTACCATCACTTCATACAGTTTGGCGTCACGTGCGTTTTCAAAGTAATAAGTTCCGTCATCACGCCTCTTTGCACGTGCCCGCAAGTAGTCTCTGGCGCGTTCGCCCCTGATTTCACTAAAGGCCGGATTCCCACCCGCCGCTACTGCTTCTTTGTCCTCCTGTTCCCATATCAGTTTCATGCCGTAGTATCCTGCCACACCCATACGGTGGGGGTGTATGTTCTTCTTCTGAAGTTCCGATTGCTTGAAACTCTTCTCAGCAAACTCTGGAGTTGCCCTGACCCTTTTGAATTCTGCCCAGTCTGCCTTTGTAATTTGGGGGTATGCGGGGATTGGGTCCTTGCCTTCACTCAAGTACTTCTTGTACAGCACGTGCTTCCAGTTTCTCCAAGCATCCCTAGCCTTCTTCAGTGCAGCGTGTTCCACCTGCATTCTCCACTGCTCTGGAACGTTGAAGTGATCCATGATCTCCCGGACTATCCTTCGCCGTGTTTCTGTGTCAGCCTTCCGAAACCCCGGCAGATTAATGTTGAGCCTTGCCCTGCCAACAAATCCACACACACTCCTGAACCTCATGCGTGCTTTATCTGGTTTAGTTGGAGCCCAGGACTTTAAATCAATCTCGGTTACTTCATATACACCTTTAGGCTGGTGTGTGGGCTTCCTTGGAGCGTTCCTCCGTGTCCTGACCGGAAGGGTAATTGCTGCAGCTCTATCCCGTTCAAGACTACTTGATCCCTCACAATCTGCTGAAGACCTAGGGTTGTCCGAATCAGATGAAGATACATGGCCTGAATGAGTGCTGTCACTGCTACTCGGCATCTATAGAGAACACATGCGAAACTCAAGAAAGGAGGATAAGCATAAAACTAACAACTTGGTATCAAGCTTTCTAAACATGCCATGCAATAATTTAGAAAATGTACGACTAATTTGTTAAGTTCGTGTGACTCGGGCGCCCGCGATCTGTAAATAGGCAGTAACTTATTGGAACAAATACAGCTTATATGTAGTAAGGAAGGTAGATAATGAACATATATACGCTCTCCATTATTTTACAGCCAATTTGGGAACATACGGAACGAAATTGGAAGAGGGATTGCGAGGAAATATGCCTCACCGCGATGGAGAGCAGTAACTAACAAGCTTCTTAATGAAAACCCGGCCGGGCCACAGGAGAGGCGAGGGTTACTGCATCGATATGCTCGAAAGTGGCTGGCGAGCAAACGAAGACGGCGAGGCGCAGGCCGCCGCGTGTTGGGAACGACAATGGAGGTAGGCTTGACGCCAAAGAGCGGGCACACAACCAGGGTGAGCACGGCGGCGCTGGAGAGGTTTCTGCTGTGGATCTGGGGGAGGGGGGAGCTAGCGAAGGAGATTGGGTGGACTAGTTGAGTGAAACGCGGGCGGGCGGTGGGGGTGTTGGGGACTCCGGGTGTAGGCGGCCTAGGTGAAAGGGTGAAAAATATCCCCGGTCGCCGCGCGCGTGGAAAGGCCTATGCAAACGGTTGCCTCTAAGCACTCGTGTGCACAAACAGAATAATTTCGTTTGAAATGAAGACGTACTAATTTTGAAATAAAGATGTGAGTTCATCGTTTCGCCTCTAAATTTTTCCCACGTAAACCAATCACAATTTTACCACGGGTTTGATTTGCTCGCACATTTCAGGTCTCGTGTGCTATATGTAAGACATTTTTTGGCATTTACCGTGCATGTTGGCATATAAATCAATTCCTAGCTGGACTGCATTTCCTGTCGAAAGGTATGAGGATTGCCGTTCGATCTGGGAGCATCCAACGGTGCAGACGTACGATCCGTGGGGTTTGGGTTCTGGCCAATCAGAATGCACGACTCAGATCGCGCGCGCAACAAGGCGGGGGGCATCGTCCACGGTTTGGTAGGCACACGGCTTTCGTGTGTGAACCATGTGCTATTTGAAAACATTTTTTGGGAGGGGCTATTTGAAAACATGTACATGTGTTGTCGAAAGGGATGACGATCGCCGTTCGATCAAGGAGAATCCAACGGTGCAGACGTACGATCCGTGGGGTTTGGGTTCTGGCCAATCAGAACGCACGACTGAGATCGTGCGCGTGGAAGAGGGGTGGGGGAGTGCATCAGCCACGGTTTAGTGGACACACGGCTTTTGTGAGTGAACCGTGTGCTCTTTGAAAACATTTACATTACCTAACATCTTATTTTTGTTCGAATGAAAACATGAGTTCATCGTTTCGCCTCTAATTTTTTTCCACGGTAAGAAATCACGAGTATAGTGGAGAGTGTCATATACTAGTATCATGAATGTACAGTGTATATGATACTAGTGTATGATACTACCTTCAATTAATTATAGCGCATAGTATAATACATAGAGTATAGTATCATATATAGATCATATTTATTGCCATGCATGACACAAATTAGCATCGCATTTAACATGATACAGTATCTACCTATATGTTACTATAACCCTCTTTATATATATTTAATTCTTTGCCACATCAGCATACTTGCTATTTCCGAGTGCATGACATCGTCGGCTATGATACCACCACTATGGCCAGCCTTATATAGTGGGGAGCATCATATACTATATATATATAGTATCATGCATATGATACTAGTGTATGATACTACGTACGTGCTTTCATAGTGCATATATAGTATCATAGAGTAGTACTAGCTCCCTCTGTAAACTAATATAGGAGCATTTAGATTACTAAAATAGTGACCTAAACGCTCTTATATTAGTTTACGGAGGGAGTATATATCATAGATGACCGTATTTATGGCCATGCATGACACAAAGTCGTATAGCATTTATTATATATATATATATATATGTTACGGTATCTACCTATGTTACTGCTTCTTTGCCACATCATCATATTTTCTATTCCCGGGTGCATGATACTGGCTATGATACCCCCACTATGGCCACCCTAATAAGGCTGGTCGTAATATGGGAATATCAAGCGGTATGATGCATGCCAACTAGACTTTTTGGATGATGTGGCACACAGTTAAATGATGAAAAAGAGGGTGTGGTATCATATCATGATACAGTATCATATTAAATGTTGTACTACTTTGTGTCATGCATGGTAATTAATAAGGAACATAAGATACTAACTTATGATACATATATACTCCCTCCTTTCCGGTTTATAGGCTTATCTCAAAATTTTAGTTTTCCATTTTATAAGGCTCAATTTGGTTGTTCCCCATCACATGTCCAGATTCCAAGGTGCATTAAATCATTGCATGCAAGTATTAAGAGAAAGTTGACTAATGCATGTACTTTATATATGCATGCATGTATTGCAATTAATACATTGGAAAACATAATTTTTTGAGGAAAAGAAAAGCATTAATTGGGTGTTTTTGCAAACTACAAAAAGTATTCCACCACTCACCATCTACCTTGGTTGGTGAGATTTTTTAATTGAGCCCTATAAGGCTGGTTGTAATGGGGAGTATCATATATACTAGTATCATGCATATGATAGTGTAGGATACTACTTCCGTAATGCATAGTATCATAAGTTAGCATCTTAGGTTGCCTTACTAATTTTCATGCATCACACAAAGTAGTAGTACAACATTTAATATGACACGGTATCATGATATGATACCACATCGTCTCTTTCCTCATTTAATTGTGTGCCACATCATCCAGAAAGTCTAGTTGGCATGCATGATACCGCTTATGATAATACCATTATAACCAGCCTAAACCGGAAAGGAGGGAGTATGAGACTAGCCACAATGGACAGTACACTAGTAACATACACATATCTCTAGACTATATATGTTACTACCTTCATAGTGGGTAATAACATAAGTGTAGTGTCATGTAAAGCTTCATTTATTAGGTTATAGACTCATATTGCATTGGGACATGTGATGTTACAGTAACTAGTTAAGTTACTAAAACTATCTCTCTCCTCATTAACTTATTGCCACATAAGCAAGTTTGCTGAGTTGGAGTCGATGTTACTGCTGAAGTTACTCCCACTCTGGCTAGTCTGATACTAGCTAGTCGTCTATGACATACTAGCTACCTCACTAAGAGCATGATTAATAATACAGCTAAGGGTCGGCTATAAGAAGTTGCCATGTCATATACAACCAACCTCTTAGCGGGCATGTACAATAATAAGTTTTATATACATACTAGTTTATCAATAGTTGGCCCACCTTACATCCTCACAAAGTGTCTTGGGTCTCGTGTTGCAGCTGGCTCTACTAACCAAGAGCCCGCTTCTCTTCTCTTTCCTCCAACTAATAAGCACATATATATTATTCTATTCCTTATAGCCTGCTTAGACTACCCACAGTGGGAGTAACATAGGTAGTAACATCACACATATCTAGATAAAATAGATGATGTGGCAAGCAATAAATGAAGGAATGGAGGAAAGTGGATATGTGTGATGTTACTACCTATGTTACTCCCACTATGGGTAGTCTTACTATTGTATGAGACTACCCACAATGGGAGTAACATAGGTAGTAACATCACACATCTAGATAAAGTAGATGATGTGGCAAGCAATAAATGAAGAAAGAGAGGAAAGTAGTAACATAGCTAGTTACTAGTAGTATGAGTAACATCACATGTACATATCAAGGCAAGATGTGTCTATAGCCTAATAAATGAAGTGTTGCATGTTATCACACTTATGTCACTCCCCACTATAGAGGTAGTAACATAGACTAGTAACATGGGCATGTTACTACCCATTGTGGCTAGTCTGAGTAACATCACACATCTGAAGGCAAGATGAGTCTATAGCCTAATAAATGAAGTGTTGCATGTTACTACACATATGTTACTCCCCACTATAGAGGTAGTAACATCGACTAGTAACATTCTATGTTACTACCCATTGTGGCTAGTCTTATGTCACTCTATTGTGTACTTGCTCTAATGCATAGTATCATAGAGTAGCTAGTATCATATGTAGTACTTTATTTATATTGTCATGCATCACACATAGTAGCATAACATTTATTATGATACGGTTTCATGATACGATACTTAATCCTCTCTTTCTTCATTTAATTAATTCTATCACAGCTCATCAAAATTGTGTAGCTGGCATGCATGATACTAGCCATGATACCCCCTTACTATCAGCCTAGCAAAGGTGTACAAATCATTTGTGCATCACTTTGTGAGTTTTCATCCGTTTGTTTGAGAAGCGGGGAGAAGTTTCAAACATTTCGGCCGCGAGGTTCCGCCACTGGCGTAGGCCTAGCTGGTATTTTAATTACAAAAAATTCAGATGGAGTTCGGACATCATCAAAATCGATGTGTGCCTGTGGCGTGCTCTCACGACCCCGTGGAAAAAATTGGTAAAGTTTGGCACAAGTTTTGATGACCGCTCCTTCCAAACCGGAGCATCTCACATGATGGATCATGGTTTTTCAAAAGGAGACATGTCAATTGAAACTCCTATGGCCGGTGACTTCATCGTTTCGCCTCATAAAAATTTCCACGGTACGCAATCACCATTATACCACGGGTTTGATTTTCTAGCACATTTCAGGTATCGTTAGCTATATTTAAGACATTTTTTGAGATTAACGTGCATTTTGTGCATAAAAATAAAATTACAACCGGAACTGCATGTGTTGTCGAAAGGGATGAGGATCGCCGTTCGATCTAGGAGCATCCAACGGTGCAGACGTACGATCCATGGGATTTGGGTTCTAGCCAATCAGAAAGCACGACTCAGATCATGGGCGGGGTGGCGGGGTTTTGTCGGCACTCGGCTTTCATCAACGAACCGTGTGCTATTCGCAAACCATATTGCATATTTTTGTTCACACGTACTGTAGTGAGATCGATTGAGTGTGCTACCTCTATGATATAATAATAATAATAATAATAATAATAATAATAATAACAAATAGTTCATATTCATTGCCTGAGCTGACAGCATATCAAGGTCAACATATTAACGGTTCTTACATCAACAGAAAACCGGGCATAACTCACAAATTCAGTACACGCGACAGTTCTAAATTGAACGAATAAAGTTGCAGGGTAGGCATAAAGAGTAGTCTTACGGCTTAATTCCCATGTACATGGGGGAACTGGGATCATTAAGTTGACCCCGAATGAACTTGGGGTTTTTGATGATTTTACGCTGCTCTGTTGCACGGGTGCGTGATTCCTTAGTTGGCAACTCATCAAATTCATCGTACTGGTCCTCATCGGCAACATCATCGACACCCAGTACCCTTCTCTTCCCATGCATCGCTAAATGGCCGTTCTTATGCAAGGGGTCTTCCATAAAGAAAATCTGGGTAGCATCGCTGGCAAGAATGAATGGGTCCGCGTGATATGCCATCGTTGTCCTGTTAGCACAAGTCTTCCTGTACTCATCAATCCTTACCTAACCAGGAGGGATCCATGCGCACCTGAATAATGCCACCTTAACTTTCACATAGTCAAGCTCCCAAATCTCTTTGATGGTTCCATAGTATACCCTTTTATCAGCTTCATTTACAGTCATGCATTTATTCAAACAGAGCTGTTCTGATACGAGGTCTTCTTATCATGTTCCTCAGTGTAGAACGTGTATCCATTTATGTCATATGCTTGGTACGTCAACACTGTATGTGATGGCTTTTGTGCCAACCACGTAGCAATGTCATCGATGGATCCTTGTGCCAAACGATTCTTCAGCCATTCAGCGTACTTCTTAGTGTGCTCCTTCATCTCTACTTCTGATGAAGGCACCATTGGTAAGAAGCTTTGGCGTATCTCCGCCAAGTGTTCTTTGGCATGAGCGATGAGAACTGGGCTGTTAAGAAGTACCGTCAAATGGGCTTTCTCTGCCAATTCTCCGGGTGCAGCCATTTGCGCGCCAGCAAGGACCGGCTTACCTTTAAGCCTTCCCTCGTGGCCAAAGAGGGGCAAACCTATAGGTCTTTGTTTCATGTATTCAGTGCAAAACTCAACCACCTCCTCCGCGGTATAACCTTGTAGGATGCTTGCCTCTGGATGGTTTCGGTTCCGACAAAAGCGCTTCAGTATTCCCATGTTGCGAAGAAACACAGGACCACAATACTTTATCTCATCGACATGGTGCACAGTGAGATGGACCATGACATCAAAGAATGACGGTGGGAAAACATCTCTAGGTTTGACAATATTCTTGGAATATCATGTTGCATATGATCCAACTCTTCAGGATTTACAACTTTCTACCATAGTTGGTTGAAGAAATCACAGAGGTCAATGAGTGTGTTTCTTATATCTTTGTCCATCAGATTCCTGATGGCCACCGGGAGGATTTGTGTCAACATTACGTGGCAATCATGTGACTTCATGTGTGCCAACTTCATTTTACCTGAGCTCACATCCACGAGACTTCTGATGTTTGCGCAGTAGGAAGAGGGTGTCTTAACTGGCAACAAATAGGTGAAGAACTGTGTTGCTTCTTTTATACTGAAATTGTAACTCTGGCGAGCTTTGATGAATTTGTCATCATCTTCTGCTTCACTCTTGCGTTGTGATTGATCAGCAAGCATATCGAGCCATGAACCGTCACCATCCTTCCTTTTACCTTTAATCTTGAGCAGAGTACCAAGGATGCTTTCGCATACGTTCTTCTCTACGTGCATGACATCGATGCAGTGACGTACACGTAGAATCTCCCGGTAAGGTAATTTCCAGAACACCGATTTCTTCTTAAACACTTGATCCTTGGGTGTTAGTTTCACCGTCAAAGGGTGGTTCTTGCCAAGCACAACATTAATTTTTTAGCCATGTTGTGGACCACCTCCCCTTCATAGGGTCTTGGGCCTGCAGCTGCCTCTGCCGTACCATCAAATTCAGCTTTCATCTTTCGGTATGGGTGATTTTTCCGTAAGAACCTACGATGACGCAAATACACTGTTTTGCGCGAGTTGGGAAGTCTTCTGCTAGCTGTCCTATCCATGCATGTGACACACCCTACATCTCCCCTTGTTTTCTGCCCCGATGTGTTGCCTAATGCCGGCATATCTTGAATGGTGTGCACCAGCATCGCATGTAGATCGAAAATCTCCTTTCTGTAAGCATCATAACATTTTACAGCAGGCGCATCTATCCACACTGTCAGCAGTTCTTCTACCAGTAGCTAAAGTAAATGTCGATGTCATTTCCAGGTTGCTTCGGGCCTTGGATAATCATTGACATCATAATGTATTTTTTCTTCATACACAACCAAGGAGCTAGGTTATATATGCACAGAAGCACCGGCCATGTGCTGTGATTGGTGCTCATATCGCCAAAAGGATTCATCCCGTCAGTACACTCCCCGAGCCTTATACTTCTAGGATCCTTGGCAAAATTTTCAAACTTTTTGTCGATTAATTCCCACTGAGCCCCATCTTTCGGGTGCCTCATAAACCTATCCGCAATTCGCTCATCATGATGCCACCTCAACCTCTTTGCCTCTCTAGGGTTTGCAAACAAACGCCTCAACCTTGGAATTAAAGGCAAGTACTAAACAACCTTGAACGGGATTCCTGTCTTGATCTCGTCGTCCAATTTGTACTTGTCCTTTGCTCTCCTGCGCTTGTATCATGCATGTGGGATATGCACGCAAATCTTTGTACTCACCACGGTACAATATACAATCATTCACAAAAGCGTGTATCTTCTGTACTTCAAGTTCCAATGGGAAAAAAATTCTTCGCTTCATTCGTGCTTCTGGGGAGCACATTATCTTCCGCAAGAATTTCTTTGAAAAGACCTTAAATCTCTGTGAAGCCCTTATTTGATAGACCATTTGCCGCTTTAAATCTGAGAAGCGCCAGGGTTGTACTCAACCTGGAATATTTCTTTTTGCAACCTGGATACAATTCTATCTTGGAGTCCGCATCAATGGTTGGCAGATCCTTGTACCCAATCATATCCTTTTCTGGGCCCTCGAAATCTGCAATCATAGCAGCAAAATCTGGCATATCAAGATCGTCGTCATCTGCGTAGATGTCTTGGTTTTCCAGTGGGCGTTTCGGCTTTCCGGTGTTCCATTGGTAGCTTGACGCATCTGCCCTGATGTTAGATTCAACATCCATGTGACACTGATCGGGGTTTGGCATCTCGCTGCCCTGGGTATCTTCATCCATGACCTCCTCTTCACCGTGTCTGGTCCAACGTGTATATCCATCCATGAATCCCCTAGAGACTAAGTGCATCTGGACATCTGCAACTTCATGTGACTCTGTATTGGCACAATCAGTACATGGACACAGGATGTAATCCGCATCACCAATTCTCCTCTTTGTACTTTTAGCCAAATTAATGAACTCTGTCACGCCACTGATAAAATATGCGGTTTTCCGATTCTTCATCCATCGAGATCATTCCATCTGCAACACACGAATGGTAATTAAAAACAAAACAACAACATTAATACACGGATTAACTGCTGCCCAAAGATGCGTGCATAAATCACAAGGTTTTATTTTAATAATTATTGATGGCGCTCCATGTTGTTATCCAGACGTGCAATGACAAAAATTAATGGCCAGTCAATCTACACGCAGAGTACTAGTACAACACTACACTTAGGAATTGAATACCTTAATTAAGCCACTCATGAAAAGAATACCTTAATTAATTAGCCGCGCAGCGACCTCCGCCTAGCAGACAAACAAGCGCGATGCGGCGGCACACCGAGACAGCAGGGTCGGGGAGCAAAGCTTAGTGCGGCTGCCGCCTGAAGTTCGACCTCCACTATCCCGCCATCGACCGCGATGGATGTCCTCGAATCACGCCGCCGCCGACCTTGATGGTTGAGCTCCTCCTATCTCCCGCTGCAGACTGAGGATTGACCTCCTATGACGCCGCCACCGCCACCGCCCACCGACCGAGGATTAACCTCTTCTAAGGTAGCCGCTGCCTAGGCTGCCACCGCCATCTCTATATGCAGAGCGGCTGTTTTTTTTACGGATATCCGCAGAGCGGCTGTTTACACGGCATCTCACCGTAACTCAATTATATGGACAGGGTAGTACTGAAGGAAATATGCCCTAGAGGCAATAATAAAGTTGTTATTCATATTTCCTTATATCATGATAAATGTTTATTATTCATGCTAGAATTGTATTAACCGGAAACTTAGTACATGTGTGAATACATAGATAAAACAGAGTGTCCTTAGTATGCCTCTACTTGACTAGCTTGTTAATCAAAGATGGTTATGTTTCCTGACCATAGACATGTGTTGTCATTTGATCAACGGGATCACATCATTAGAGAATGATGTGATGGACAAGACCCATCCATTAGCTTAGCATAAATGATCGTTGAGTTTTATTGCTATTGCTTTCTTCATGACTTATACATGTTCCTCTGACTATGAGATTATGCAACTCCCGAATACCGGAGGAACACCTTGTGTGCTATCAAACGTCACAACGTAACTGGGTGATTATAAAGATGCTCTACAGGTGTCTCCGAAAGTGTTTGTTGGGTTGGCATAGATCGAGATTACGATTTGTCACTCCAAGTATCGGAGAGGTATCTCTGGGCCCTCTCGGTAATGCATATCACTATAAGCCTTGCAAGCAATGTGACTAATGAGTTAGTTGTGGGATGATGCATTACGGAACGAGTAAAGAGACTTGCCGGTAACGAGATTGAACTAGGTATGATGATACCGACGATCGAATCTCAGGCAAGTAACATACCGATGACAAAGGGAACAATGTATGTTGTTATGCGGTTTGACCGATAAAGATCTTCGTAGAATATGTAGGAGCCAATATGAGCATCCAGGTTCCGCTATTGTTTATTAACCGGAATTTGGATGCTCATATTGGCTCCTACATATTCTACGAAGATCTTTATCGGTCATATCGGAAACACACCTCGGTCATATCGTCGTAGTGCTTAGGCGAAGCCCTGCGCCAGTAACTTCATCATCACCGTCACCACGCCGTCGTGCTGACGAAACTCTCCCTCGGCCTCAACTGGATCAAGAGTTTGAGGGACGTCACCAAGCTGAACGTGTGCAGATCGCGGAGGTGCCGTGCGTTCGGTACTTGGATCGGTTGGATTGCGAAGACGTTCGACTACATCAACCGCGTTACTAAACGCTTCCGCTTTCGGTCTACGAGGGTACATGGACACACTTTCCCTGCTCGTTGCTATGTTTCTCCTAGATAGACTTGCGTGATCATAGGATTTTTTTTTGAAATACTACGTTCCCCAACAAGTACATCACATACGATTATGTAACGGCAACTGTGTCTAACGTATGTTGTATTCTCACACGGTTTGGTGCGGAAATCGTGTGTGACACTGTAATACTTAACACAAATGACATGTACAAACAGTGTGCCGTATACAACAAATATATAGTGCCATTAGTAGTTCCCGACCGTTAGCTTATCTCCATAGTTTCCCCATTTCCCCCAAATCCCTACATAGCCTCAAAATTCCCTCGTGTGGCGCTGACATTGGGGAAATTCGGACGAGTGGTGCTGATGGTTTCGGTGCGGCTGCTCCTGCTCGTATCACCGCCACGACGGCGGTCGCCGCCGAGCACTTGCCTAAGGTCATCAGAAGGCAGGTGTACTACAGATCCGAATCGTCCTATCAGGTTCCAATCTATCCCGATCTTTTTTAGCATGTCCAAAGTATAGATCCTTGCTGAATCCGTCCTGAATGACCCCCCCACCCACCCCCACCCCCAGGAAAGCGATTTGCCGCTGGATCCGGAGCTTGACTCCAGACTCCCGCAACACGAGTTCGACTCCGAGTTTTGCGCCACCGAGAAGTACCAAAAGCTGAGTTGTGTGCACGGGCACACTCCCACTCGACGTGTATGCATGGAATGATTCGACATTGGCAGGCGGTTTCTCAGTTGCCCCTTAGAGGTTAGTGCTAATTAAGTTCGTCATTTTACTTCAGTTAATGCCACCGCTCATCCAGATACTATCTAACATTGGCAGGGATATGAGGCTTGTGCCTTTGTTAACTGGCTGGATGAAGAATGGCATGGCAAGGCTCAGAGTGTTATCACCAAGCTCGCAGAAGATAACGTAAAGCTGAAGAAGAAACTGGCTGATCTGGAGTGTACAATCAGTACGATGAAGCAAGAAAGAATCAATCAGAGGCAACACATGAAAGCAAGAGACAAGAAGGAACTAGCATGTGTAGTTGCTGTTGTCGCATTAGCCATGTTCTATGCGCTGTTTGCAATGATGATTAGGGGTTTTGTTCGACAGTATTGCTAAAGCACATCTAGATGTGCTCTAAGAATGCACATCTAGGTCCCATGCCATTGATGTTACACGAAGATTCGTGCAGATATTTTTCTTTGTCCTTTTTGTTTTCCTTTCTAGTTTGATTATTACTGGCTTTATCAATAATAATAGCTCAATGTATTGCTTGCCAACTGTCCTACTTCGTTCATACCGGCACCGGTGCATAATCCCAAAACTCGTTCCTTGTTTTTTTCCTGAAAAAGGAAACCAGCCAAATAGCCAATATGAGTCCTGCGCAACCCCGGGAATTTGGAGCGAGTGGGTACAAATAATTGCGGTTGATTATATTAGCGGTTAGATAATACGTCAACCCCCGCTTCAATTGGCAGTTCCTCTTCTCTGCATACCCCGCTTAAGTGTCCACCATCTTGATCGTCCCCGGCAGGCCGCGCTACACACTGGCACACACTCTGCAGCCATGTCGAGCGACAGCGAGGACGACAGTTCGGCCAGCAGTCTGGCGCCCGATGATAGGTCAACATCGGAATCATCCCACTCATCTTCCATGAGTCCGGCGTCGAGCCCAGACCTCGATTATATCCGGTTCATGGAAGGGACGCCACCTCCGGAGTCGTCAGACGACAACCAGACGGACGAGGAGCCATCGAAGGACGAAGAAGAGGACGACGATGATGAGGAGGAGGAATGGTCGAACAAGGAGGAGGACGACAACGACAGCAACGACGATGACGACGGCGGCGGCGATGAAAAGCCAACGGTCAGCAGCAAGAAGCGTCCTCGCCAAGACGATGTCGCGGGGCCATCCAACAAGAACAACAAGAAGAAGGACTAAATTAAGCAGACTTTATATATCTCTGTTTATCCTGTCAATCTCATCGCAGACGGTTAGTAATATGTATTCGACAGAGATCTTCTACATTATCGCCAACAGATTGTCTTGTTGAACTGTGTGCCCTGACGAGCACACAATTCACAAAAAAAGACCTTATGGGTTGTCTGTAATGATCGCACACAATTCTGATTACCGACCCGTTTGTCGAGTATCACACACATCTTGTTACGCCAAATCGTTTGTGTTCACCTCACTCATCGCAAACGGTTCATCGGAGTGAACTGTATGCCGTATATCGCACACACCTTGATCTAGCTGCCCGTTTCTGTTGTTCTGTCTCATCGCAACAGTTCGTACAGATCAACAGTATGCCCCTCATCGCACACGCAACTAAAATCTGAACCATGTTTGATGTATCATTCATCGCAAATGTTTTGCATCTTTTTTGACGGGTTTTTTACATCACTGTTTGCGATTAATGCATCGCACATAGTTTCGTCAAAGGGTCTCTGATCGTAGTGTCGCGTTAGCAGCATCCTGCAGTAGTGTTTGTTCTTCTGAGGTACTTAAGAATATTCTTAATTGTTGTCTAGTGAGCCAATCCTGGATCACTCTGGTTTCTGCTACTAACACTTAGCGCATAAGAAACAACTGGCCTTATACATATCATAGCATGCATGATGGAACCAATAGCAGAGGCATATGGTACTCCACTCATTTGCACTTGCTTATCAACTGTCTTGGGACATTGATTTCTACTAAGTGTTACGCGATGTGACATTGGGCGAAAAACTTTCTTTGCATTCTCCATTTTAAACCTCTTTAAAATCTTGTCAATGTACGTGCTCTGACTTAGTGCTATTAGACGTCTTGATCTATCTCTATAGACCTTTATGCCCAATATATATGCAGCTTCACCTAAGTCCTTCAGTGAAAACACACTCTTTAAATAGTATTTTATTGTGCCAAGATACTTAGTATCATTCCCAATCAACAATATATCATCTACATACAATATTAGAAATTCTACAGAGCTCCCACAAAACTTCTTGTATACACAAGCTTCTTCATCATTTTTTAATGAAGCCAAAACTCTTCTACCACTTCATCAAAACATTGATTCCAGCTCCTTGATGCTTGCTTCAAACCATTGATTGACCTTTGAAGCTTGCACACCTTCCGACATCCTTTGGTTTGACAAAACCTGCTGGTTGTATCATGTATACATCCTCTTTCAGGTTTCCATTTAGGAAAGAAGTTTTGACGTCCATCTGCCATACCTCGTAATCGAAATATGCAGCTATAGCCATCATAATCCACACAGACTTTAGCATTGATACTGGAGAGAAAGTTTCGTCATAATTGTCGGGGGAAATGACACTTACGGGATCACGAGGAATCCCTTTTGCTACGGTTGGCGGGCGCGGGGCTGCGGAAAAAGCGGGATTGAGAGATCAACGCGGGGGGGTTATCCAGGTTCGGGCCGCAAGTGATGCGTAATACCCTACTCCTGCTGGTTTCTGTTTATATGGTGTTCTTGGACTAGCTACAAGGCGTGCAGGGTCCAGAAAGTCCGCATTCTTCCTTAGTACGCCGCGGGCCTCCTTTTATAGACAAAGGGGCTGCCACAGTGGCACACAAAAGGTGGAAAGCTATACAGTGGTCGATTCTATCCTTCGGCACCATAGGACAAACGCATTTAATGCGCTACCAATGTGCCCTTCTTGCTTTATCGGGGACGGCAAGGAAGCTCGTCCCAGCTGTCGCCGCCTCGCCTGGCTTCGACGCGCGTCCGAACTGACGAGGCGGGTAGTGCCACGCCGGCTGGCTGGCTGCTGAGTTGGTGCGGTCGCAGAGCCTTCACGAAGATCTGCATGCCACCACGCAGGTGCTTGCTGAGTTGGTCTAGAGACCGCACGTTGCCATGCAGGTGCTCGCCTAGTTGGTGGGCTGGCAGCTGTATGGGAACGGCGGCAGAGTCTTGGCAGATATGGGCCTGGTTGCGGCCCCGTGGATGTCTTTGGCAAGGGTCTTGCTAGGACCCCTGCAAGTCTTGCCGCGGCATCGTGGGTGTCCCCGGCAAGGGTCTTGCCGGGGGGCTCGTGAGTATCCTCGGCAAGGATCTCGCCGAGGATCTCCGTCTTCTGATTCTCATCTGATCTTGCACGTTCTTGGTCACAAAGATCTGCATGCCACCACGGAGGCGCCTCCCGAGCTTTGGTTCCAATGTGGTTGAGGGCGTCGGAATTCTCAGGCTCAAGGGTGGCAGCCCTACTGGCGTTGGGAAAGTTGCCCCGGCAAGGCTCTTGTCGGGGCTGTGGAGGCCACCCCGGCAAGGGCCTTGCCGGGGGAGTCCACCTCGCCCTCCTGCTCTTTGTGTTTCCGGCTTGGCGTTGGTCTAGTCGTCTTGTGCCTTTGCTTCCTCTGCCCCGCCAAGCGTGTCCAGGGGCGTGGGGCTGCGACTGCCCGCGCACAAGTAAAGGGGTGCAAAAAGGGACCCCTACTTTTGTACACCGACAGGAGCCCCCGGGCCCAGGCCCAGAACTTATATCTTTTGAGAGAGAGACACATGATTTGGAAATTGTTAGAATACTCTATGTGCTTCACTTATATCTTTTGAGCTATATAATATTTGCTCTAGTGCTTCACTTATATCTTTTAGAGCACGGTGGTGGATTTGTTTTATAGAAACTATTGTTCTCTCATGCTTCACTTAGATTATTTTGAGAGTTCTACAAAACAGCATGGTAATTTGCTTTAATTATGATAGGCATTCAAGATTAGTAATTTTTTTCTTATGAGTGTGTTGAATACTATGAGCAGTTAGATGCTTGGTAATTGTTTTGAGATATGGAGATGATGATATTAGAGTCATGCTAGTTGAGTAGTTGTGAATTTGAGAAATACTTGTGTTAAAGTTTGTGATTCCCGTAGCATGCACGTATGGTGAACCGTTATGTGATGAAGTCGGAGCATGATTTATTTATTGATTGTCTTCCTTATGACTGGCGGTCGGGGATGAGCGATGGTCTTTTCCTACCAATCTATCCCCCTAGGAGCATGCGCGTAATACTTTGCTTTGATAACTTGTAGATTTTTGCAATAAGTATATGAGCTCTTTATGACTAATGTTGAATCCATGGATTATACGCACTTTTCTTTCTTCCACCATTGCTAGCCTCTCTAATACCGCGCACTTTTCGCCGGTATCATACACCCACCATATACCTTCCTCAAAACAGCCACCATACCTACCTATCATGGCATTTCCATAGCCATTCCAAGATATATTACCATGCAACTTTCCACCATTCAGTTTATTGTGACACGCTCCATCATTGTCATATTGCTTCGCATGATCATGTAGTTGACATCGTATTTGTGGCAAAGCCACCTTCATAATTCTTCCATACATGTCACTCATGAGTCATTGCATATCCCGGTACACCGCCGGAGGCATTCACATAGAGTCATATTTTGTTCTAAGTATTGAGTTGTAATTGTTGAGTTGTAAGTAAATAAAGTGTGATGATCATCATTTTTTTAGAGCATTGTCCCAAGTGAGGAAAGGATGATGGAGACTATGTTTCCCCCACAAGTCGGGATGAGACTCCGGACTAAAAAAAAGAGGCCATAAAAAAAGGAAAAGGCCCAAATAAAAAAATGATGAGAGAAAAAGAGAGAAGGGACAATGTTACTTTCCTTTTACCACACTTGTGCTTCAAAGTAGCAACATGATCTTCATGATAGAGAGTCTCCTATGATATCACTTTCATATACTAGTGGGAATTTTTCATTATAGAACTTGGCTTGTATATTCCAATGATGGGCTTCCTCAAAATGCCCTAGGTCTTCATGAGCAAGCGAGTTGGATGCACACCCACTTAGTTTCTTTTGTTGAGCTTTCATATACTTATAGCTCTAGTGCATCCGTTGCATGGCAATCCCTACTCACTCACATTGATATCTATTAATGGGCATCTCCATAGCCCGTTGATACGCCTAGTTGATGTGAGACTATCTTCTCCTTTTTTGTCTTCTCCACAACCACCATTCTATTCCACATATAGTGCTATGTCCATGGCTCACGCTCATGTATTGCGTGAAGATTGAAAAAGTTTGAGAACATCAAAAGTATGAAACAATTGCTTTGCTTGTCATCGGGGTTATGCATGATTTAAATACTTTGTGTGGTGAAGATAGAGCATAGCCAGACTATATGATTTTGTAAGGATAACTTTCTTTGGCCATGTTATTTTGAGAAGACATAATTGCTTAGTTAGTATGCTTGAAGTATTATTATTTTTATGTCAATATGAAACTTCTGTCTTGAATCTTTCGGATCTGAATATTCATACCAAAATTAAGAGAATTACATTGAAATTATGCCAAGTAGCATTCCACATCAAAAATTCTGTTTTTATCATATACCTACTCAAGGACAAGCAGGAATTAAGCTTGGGGATGCTTGATACGTCTCCAACGTATCTATAATTTTTTATTGTTCCATGCTATATTATATTCTGTTTTGGACATTAATGGGCTTTATTATACACTTTTATATTATTTTTGGGACTAACCTATTAACCGGAGGCCCAGCCCAGAATTGCTGTTTTTGCCTATTTCAGAGTTTCGCAGAAAAAGAATATCAGACGGAGTCCAAACGGAATGAAACCTTTGGGAATGTGATTTTTGGAACAAACGTGATCCAGAGGACTTGGACCCTACGTCAAGACATCAACCAGGAAGGCACGAGGTAGGGGGCGCGCCCTCCACCCTTCTGGGCCCCACGTTGCTCCACCGACGTACTTCTCCCTCCTATATATACCTACGTACCCCCAAACTACCAGATACGGAGCCAAAAACTTAATTCCACCGCCGCAACCTTCTGTACCCGTGAGATCCCATCTTGGGGCCTTTTCCGGTTCTCCGCCGGAGGGGGCATCGATCATGGAGGGCTTCTACATCAACACCATAGCCTCTCCGATGATGTGTGAGTAGTTTACCTCAGACCTTCGGGTCCATAGTTATTAGCTAGATGGCTTCTTCTCTCTTTTTGGATCTCAATACAATGTTCTCCCCCTCTCTTGTGGAGATCTATTCGAAGTAATCTTCTTTTGCGGTGTGTTTGTTGAGACCGATGAATTGTGGGTTTATGATCAAGTTTATCTATGAACAGTATTTGAATCTTCTCTGAATTCTTTTATGTATGATTGGTTATCTTTGCAAGCCTCTTCGAATTATCAGTTTGGTTTGGCCTACTAGATTGATCTTTCTTGCAATGGGAGAAGTTCTTAGCTTTGGGTTCAATCTTGCGGTGTCCTTTCCCAGTGACAGTAGGGGCAGCAAGGCACGTATTGTATTGTTTCCATCAAGGATAACAAGATGGGGTTTATATCATATTGCATGAGTTTATCCCTCTACATCATGTCATCTTACTTAAAGCGTTACTCTGTTCTTATGAACTTAATACTCTAGATGCATGCTGGATAGCGGTCGATGTGTGGAGTAATAGTAGTAGATGCAGGCAGGAGTCGATCTACTTGTCTCGGACGTGATGCCTATATACATGATCATACCTAGATATTCTCATAACTATGCTCAATTTTGTCAATTGCTCAACAATAATTTGTTTACCCACCGTAATACTTATGCTCTCGAGAGAAGCCACTAGTGAAACCTATGGCCCCCGGGTCTATTTTCCATCATATTAATCTCCCGTCAACAAGCTATTTCTGGCGCCGTTTTTATTTTACTTTCTTTACTTTGCATCTTTATCATAAAATACCAAAAATATTATCTTATCATATCTATCAGATCTCGCTCTTGTAAGTGACCGTGAAGGGATTGACAACCCCTTTATTGCATTGGTTGCGAGGATTTATTTGTTTGTGTAGGTGCGAGGGACTCGTGCGTGGCCTCCTACTGGATTGATACCTTGGTTCCCAAAAACTGAGAGAAATACTTATGTTGCTTTACTGCATCACCCTTTCCTCTTCAAGGGAAAACCAACGCAGTGCTCAAGAGGTAGCATGTATCCCCATAACGATAAAGGCAGATCGGTAATGACATCATTGATCTAACCATGTCCAACAAAGTTCGATTACGCTGTCCAGATACTCCGTTTCTCTATGGATTTCCTGGAGGAGTAAGTTGTGAGACAATTCCACAATCACTTAGATGTTTGCTAAACTCGTGACTTAGATATTCTCCTCCATGATTATATCGTAGAAATTTAATCTTCTTGCCACAATAATTCTCAACTTCATTCTTTGAACTTTTCAAATGTTTTACACTTATGTTTCATCAAGTAAATATACGCATATCTACTTAAATCATCAGTGAAGGTAACGAAGTATAAATATCCATAGTGTGTCGGTATACGCATTGGACCACATACATCATTATGTATTATATACAATAATTCAAGCGCTCGTTCTGGATGACCGGTAAACGACATTTTAGTCATTTTACCCATCAGACGAGCTTCACATGTTTCAAATGATTCGAAATCAAATGATGTTAACTCTTTATCTTTATGAAGATTTTGCATACGTTTCTTTTCGATATGACCAAGACGACAGTGCCACATGTATGTGATATATCAGTTTTCCTAAGACGTTTAGCATTAATGTTATATACAACCATTTCACATTCAAGATCTAATATGAATAATCCACCAATCATGGGTGCAAATCCATAAAACATATCCTTATAATATATTGAACAACCATTGTTCTCTGACTTATAACAATAAGCATCATTTACCAAACATGATCTAGAGATAATGTTCTTACATAACTTTGGAACAGAATTACAATTACTTAGTTCTAAAATCAATCCCGGAGGTAATTTCAAAGACATGGCACAGACGGCTTGAGCAGCGAACCCAACACCATTCCCGACACTCATCACAACTTCATTTTTTCTCAGCTCTTGAACATTTTGTAGCCCTGCATCGTGTTGCAAATGTTAACAATAGATCAGGTATCAACCCAGGACTTGGTTTTTTCAATGAGCGGAATATGAATAACATTAACTTGTATAACTTTTATACCTTTACCAAAAGACGTGTTCTTCTTATCTGCTAGATATTTGAAGAAATTTCTTTTCTAGTGTCCTTTCTCTTTGTAGTAGAAACATATATATAGTCTCGCAAGAAGCTGGACCCTTGTTCCTTTTGGTGTTGCGTTTTCTTTTGAAACTTCCTGTTTTGTCACCATCAACTTTTGTTTGTTTTGCAACTCTATTTCTTTGGTTTTGAGCATCGCTTCATAAAGAGAAGTAAGGATCAAATCATTTCTGGAGTCTTTGGAAAATCTATTTCCATTGTAGACTATCATAATAGTCTGCAAGCTTGACACCTTGCTCACCAACCTCAGCTATCTTGCACTCTTCCAGTGGTTCAGTCTTCTCATGAACTTCAGTTGGATCTTTGTGGTACAGAACTTCAAGTGCCTTGACAATTTCGGTTGTATTGAATTGTTCATAACATTTCTGTAACACTTGATCCATGCATGATAGCATAATACTTTTGACGACACTGAAATCATTCTTGCGAGATAAAAACACATTGATGACATTTTAAGACGCTCCAAGCATCGGGCAGTCACCAAGTGGTTGATCCAGCACATATTCTTTCTTAGCACTCGTGAGAACATATCTCAGAGTGTGGATCCAATCCTCATAGTTTCCACCATTTTGCAGTCAGCTTTTCTTTCTCAAACAGAGGTGCTAAATTCAAACTATTGCAAGCCATTGATTTACAACAATAAACACAAGATTCAATTTATACATTATCATAATTTAAATTTTGCACTTAGTTGTTTCAATTAACAATATAAAGTGCAATCCCACTCAAATTAATATCTCTCATAATTAATAGTGAGTGATTCAAGATCCAAATCTAGTTCTCATTCATTGATGTGGACATGGTGATGAGAATTTTGACCGGTGGGCAAACTATTGCCGACCATATCACCATATGACTCTCGTTCATCTTTCGATGCTTTGTGCTTCGATCTCAGAATGATTCTGCTAGAACTTCAAGGTAACCGAGTGCTATCTGCACATATGGTCTGACCATCTCCGTCTTACATCTCCCATCTCGTTTGAACTCATGTGGACATGACGAACTCCGAGATGCTACTGCTAGAATGTCGTAGACGGTTGCATCACTGGGAAGAGCACCTTTTACTTGATATTTACTATGAGAGATCACCCTATAATTGACTACAAAGGGTGCAAACAACAAAGGGATAAGCATCTCAGGCAGTCCATAAAAGCATGATATGGTATAGACCTGGGCGCCGGAATCTTGGTGACCATCTTCAATCTCCAGTTGAAGCATCGTGACGGCCAATATTTGTTGTCGTTGCAACCGTTTCAAAAACGTTGTCGTGGCGGCAATTTCGGAAAACATTGCCGTTGCGATAGTTTCAGAAAACGTTGTCGTGGCACCAAATTCAAAAATTCCGTCGTGGCACAAAATTATAGCTCCTCGTCCCACGCCTAGTACACCTCCTCGTCAGGGTCCTCCGCGTACAGTTGACATCGTCACCTGTAACATGCATGCTATCTCAACGATATTTATATAACATGGCAATCTCATGGCTCCAACCATCATGCCGTGACGCGCAGGCCACTTAACATTCCAACGTATAACCATATCATACATAAACTCATTATCATGACTAAGGCTATACCACATCATATGCATACCCTGCAAAACCAAGTTGGGCATCCTCTAATCGATTTTAGAAAAAAATTAGCTACGTGGATTACCAGTTTTAACAAGTAACGCTAGCTACCCACGTCCACAATTTAGGTGATGATTCTTGATGCTAGATTAAGTTTTGGGGTGTGTGAAACAAGAGGCTTAATTAAAAATCTCTAGCCCCACACTAAACTTCGTCAAATACGCGTGATCCCCTAGAAGATCATCCATCTTCAGCACCCTCTTATGTACAGATGGTTCACTATTATCAACTATGGTGAAGCCCAAGGAACTGTTAGCAGATCGGACAACCAGAGTCGATCGATTGTCACAACCTTGTAAAAAGCGACACCATGTGTCGATGAATTGAACCAAAGCTACACTCGAGGAAAGCATAGCAAGAACATCAACCCTCACTATCACATGTGATCTAGATCGCAACCTGCACCTACTCATATAACTGCTCATGATACCACTGCTGGGAAACGTAGTAGAAAACAAAAAAATTGTACCTATGATCACCCAAGATCAATATGAAGATGCATAACAGGTTGAGATCACGATCGTTACCATCACCGAGTTGTAGCGGAAGAAGAACGTGTCGGTGTACATCGTACTTGGAGTTACTCGAACCGCCGATGAACGATCTCTCGTACCGCTCATGAACAATCCCTCGAACCAAAGACCGAAAGCACGGCCTCTATACTTGGTTGCAAGCGTGCAGCCTTCATGATCCAGCAGCGCTTCGCCGTCCAGAGCTAATTGTCGCCGGAGAATTAGAGGAGGAGATTAGAATCATGTGGGGCTTCTAATTATGAGGACAAGAGAAATATTCTATCTCTAATTAGTCAACTAGGACCAATTAGAACAAGAACTAGAAGAACTAGAGGAGGCTCCAAAACTTGTATGAACAA
Organism: Triticum aestivum; assembly: GCF_018294505.1. Taxonomy (NCBI): domain Eukaryota; kingdom Viridiplantae; phylum Streptophyta; class Magnoliopsida; order Poales; family Poaceae; genus Triticum; species Triticum aestivum. The sequence goes on along the minus strand of NC_057808.1, from coordinate 344,584,956 downwards.
AAGAGCACAAATCCTCATGTATATATAGGACAGAGGGGAGAGGGAGGGCTGCCACCAAGGGGGGAATTTCCCCCCTTGGTGCGCCGGCCGGGGAGGAGTCTGACTCCTTCGCCTCTCCCAATTCGGCCTCCTTCCTTAGGGAAGGAGGCACTTTCCCAACCTCTTGGTCTTTTTAGGCCCGTTGATATTTAAATAAAATATAAAATGTTCTAAATACTTATAGATCATTATATTTTTTTTAACATCTCCGAAAACTTTTCCACCTATATATAATTTATCGGTAATACTCGGTATTACCCGATACTCACCGAAACCCTTTCGGTGATCCCGAAACGCTTCCGGATCCTCTCGGAACTATTTTGAATATTCATGAAATAATTTCACAAATATATTCTCATGACTCCCGTCCTAATAACACTTAGCTGATCTTGATTGCCTTAAGCTTGTGACACCGTAGGTTTGGTAACTCACAAACATAGACGAAACCGTTCGTTCAATGACCGACAGCGGGACGGTGGACGTCCATATTGGTCTCTGTGAGTACACGAATGATATTCGAGTGAACCTTTGATTATCATGTGATGTTCCTTTTGCTTCACGATACTTCACAAAACCCGGGATGTATCGGTATCCTCTTGAGTGATCACCATGCTCACTATACCGAAATCCTCGTTACCGGTTTTGTTCTTCTTTCTCGTTATTGTGTTATGGCATCCCCGTGATGAAGTCACGTGTGTCTGGACAGACGATGATTGACGTCACACCCAGAGGGCTCTAAGAATATCTCTCCATCGTCGGAGGAGCAAATCCCACTCTCGAGCTATCTAGTCCCTTGTCAAACTTTCTGATTAACCTGTAGTTGTCATTATGATCACCGTGTTACAGATGACGTTTGAGAAATTCCAAAGTCCACCGTATGGTAAGAAGTGACTATGATACTCTCACGGTCCAAGGAGTAAATTCACATGTTAACACTCTGTGTTATTACAATTGAAGGCAGACGATATTAACTCAATTCATAACAAGCATGGATTCAATATGATCGTACTCCTAACGTCATGATCTGAATATCTCTGTAGGACCATTGTTACAATTAATGATATCCTAGGATTTGGAAAACGTAATCAACAACAACACTTGAGCTAGTCTTAGAGACGAGACTATGAACGTTTTATTTTTCGTTCATCATTCCAAATGTGCATATGAGTTTTCCACCGAATCGCATATTCCACGATCATACCAGTTATAGCATAGAATATAAACTCTTAATTATGAATATGGAAATATAATAACACAGCCGGCCTCTATGACATATTTCCAACACCATCAGCCGGCCCGGTGGGACGACGACAGCGCGACAGCGTCGGCGCCACCATTTTCCTCGTGGACCTCACGTCCACCAGCGACGGACAAGGCGCGGACTTCTCCGAGGATGAGTAGGCCACGGGAGGCGGCGGGGCCTGGTGTCCCATGTGGGCCGGTCCATCCCCCGTGTTCTACTCTTCCTCGTCGGAGACCAGACCTTCACTTCATCGGTCTTATCGCCGGTGCTCATGAAGATGGCGGAAGGAGTATGACACTGGCTTAGACGCCGGGCGCCACCACCGTAGGATAGGTCTAGGGGCGGGTCTTTTTTTGTTCTAAATGTTTGATACGTAATTAAATCCGTTGTGTTTGTATGAAATCCGGCCGTGTTTGCATGAATTTCATCTGGTTTGCTAAAAAGAGTTTGAAATATAAGCGACTAGCGTTGGATGGCGTCCTTCCGCATCCGTGTTCACGGACTGGTCTCCCCCCCCCCCCCCCCCCCCCCCCTCCTACGCAGACGGATGCGGGAGTAGTTTTGCGGGTTGCCGTTGGAGATGCCCTTAGTTATTGATAATGGCATACCATGGCACCGTCGGTCATCCTTTCTCTTCTAGAGGCCGGCATGTCCGTAGTCCATACTAGGCCAAGAGGGTCGTCGCCGCCCAACAAAGTTGAGGCTTTCACCTGGGAGACTAGATTGTGAACAAAACACAAGACTGGCTGTTATTTCCATTGAGCGGGAAGCCTTGGTTGGAAAAAAAAAAGTGGACCATCGGGCCCGCTTCATAAATTTAAAATTCCTCACGCACAAGTTTTAGGTTTGTACGTACGGCGCCCACGGATTTGCGCGATGGGCTTGACACTCGTGTCATCCTTAGCTGGCAGCCTGTCATCCGGTCGCGGGGCAATCAATGGGCGAAGTTATCGCCACTGACAGCACGCACGCGATACGCCGGCCCGCGGAGGAGGGTGAATTAGATGCGAGCCGCCGCCTGCACGCGCAATGTGCCTTGGTTAATGCGGCTGTCCTCGATCCGGTGCGCGTAGCACTTGCACGATTAACCCAGCACCTACTCCATCTCCACCAAGACCATCCGACGCCCGTAGTACCAACTGATCTGGCGATTGCAGAACTAGTGGCATCACTCGGTGTACCTTCGTACTACATGCTCGTCGATCGACTGCGAGCTAATAACAAGGGCGGCGGATTGCTTCCCATCCCATGGCGTAAATCGCTGGTTAGCAGTGCCAATTGAGGACTTTTTCACTGTTCTAACCCATTTGCTAAAATTTAGCACGATTTAACCCGTGTTTGGAAGTTTTTTCAGATATAAGCCATTTCGAGACGCCAATAACCATGGCGTTTTGCATCCACTGAAGACGCCGCGAACCCCGGCGTCTGGCCCTGGCCCACCTCCTGGTCAGCCCAGTTGACCGTCCAACATGGCAAATTTCACCCCGACCTTAAACGCCAAGGACCATGGCGTCTACCTAGCTACCTGCATTCATTTGTAGTACTATGCATGCATATATGATTTTTAACCAGAGCAGATGACAGGTGCGTACCAAAGTCCAGCAAAGAGGCAAATAACCTTGCAGCGAGACTTATCAGCACGGCCTACATAGGCATCTACTGTCTTATATGGTTGTTTCATATGGTAGTATAGTGCAGTACAAGAGCTCGCTCGTCTACGATGCAAGAAAATGCACCTAACTACGAGCTAGCGGGCAGGCTACGTACATCCACGCATCGATGCATGCAAGTGTACGTGGGCATGGGCTAAGAAGTGTAGTAGCTCGTCACCTCCTTGGTTAGCATAGAAAAAGCCTACTTAGAGCATCTTTAGCCACGTATTTCTAATTTGATCCCTTAAATGTCTGCAGACACGCTCACCGGACATGTCCATTTTGAGCCTCTATTTTTTCATCCGTGCAGCCACAATCCTCATTTTCTTCCTCATATGTCCGGTCACTTGCACGTGATTGGTGGAGATGAAGAGAGAGAAAGAAAATAATGAATAAAGAAAGAGAAAAGATGATTCAGGATGGGGCCGCGTCTTATGTGGCGGACTGACCGGGTGTGCCCGGGCGTCTCCACGAGTCCTCATATCCTCCCCATATTTGAGATGAATATGAGAGTTTGCGGACAGACCGGACATATAGGGAAGACATGAGGGGTCAGGTTTTTACTACTTTTTGCTCCTCTCTCCTGTCCGGTCAGTGGTCCCCGCGCCCGCCTGGTCAATTTGAAGAGTCCGGCTGTAGATGCCCTAATGATTATCATGCATGGGTCTCAAGGACATCTCTCTTGCGCTGACGCATTTCGTTCGCGGGTGTCCGTTTGGGTCAAAATGGACAAAAACGCCGGCCCAACGCGCCGACCCAAACCCTATTCACGTTCGTGTTGTCCGCCTGGACGCATTTCTGGCGCAAATTTATGCCTAATTTGCGCCCAGACGGACACGTCGTGCGTCCGCTCGGTGTACGCCTCGGGCCCACTTGTTAGCTGCCCAACCATCACCGCGGTCAAATTTAATGTCGCCCATCTAACTTGGGCCCGCATGGCAGCCAATGAAAGCCTCCGGAGTGCCGGCTTCTTTGTCAACGGCAGGGGCGAGGCCAAGCACGACGCCGAGGCCAGCTCGTCGTGAGGTCTGGCGAGGTGGACGCTGGTGCCGCGGTGGGGGGGGGGGGGGGGGTTGACTCGCCGACCACGGGATCGGCTGACCAGTAAGTGGGCCAGGGCAAGACGCCGGGGTTTGCGGCGTCTTCAGCGCAAGCAAGACGCCATGATTGATGGTGTCTCGAAATGGATCAGACCCGAAAAAACTTTTAAACGCGGGTTAAATCGAGCTAGACTTTAACGAACGGGTCAAAACAGTGAAAAAGTCCCCAATTGATCGGGGCATTTTTGAGCTTTTGCAGTGCCAGCGTCCAGAGACGACTACAGGATGGGGAGCGTTCGGTTTTCGTTTGGTGGTCAGAATGGTCGGTCGATTTCAACCCAGGTAGTAGGGGTACTATCAATCTGGATGGGGTCCTCCGCGACGAGACGACGCGAGTTGACGGGTCGATGATGATACGGATGCTGTGGTGTGCACACTGCATGCGGCACTGTCGGATGGTTCAGTGGATGGTGGGCACGAGCTTGCAGGCCTCGGCTGGACTATTACTTAGCCGTGCTGATGTTTCCCTGCCTGCGCCCTGGCGGGAGGAGAAGAAGAGACCTTTCACGAAGATTGTACTTCGATCCTTGGATTTTGTACGCCGTGTTAAGAGGCCAATAGTCACTTTGGAGCACCGGCACATCGCGCCGGTTTTTATTCGATATGATGTACTTCATCTGATTTATTTATCAATAAAGTCGGATCGTTTGCTAAAAATATATAATACAATGCAATCCATTTTTCTTGAAGTTTTAAACAATATTTTTTCGAAAACTTCCAATCTATTTTCAACCATGACATGACAGTACAACGAACATTAAAAAAATACATCCAAGTTCATGGACCACCTAGCGACGACTACACGTACTGAAGCGAGCCAAAGGCGCATCCCGCCATCGCCCCCTCCCTTGCCGGAGCCGGACACAACTTGTTGTAGTAGACAGCTGGGAAGTCGTCGTGCTAAGGCCCCATAGGGCCAATGCACCAAAACAGGCAACCGCCGCCGATGAAGAGAGGTTTAGATCGAAAGGATTCAACCTGAAGACACATGAAAAAGACAAACAAACAACGGATCCGAGCAGATCCACCAAATACAACCACCGACCGAATCTTGTGAGGTCTGCCGCAAACACACCTCCACACGCTCTCCGACGATTCTGGACACACCATCGGAACATAGGCTATGAGAGGAGAACCTTTTTCCATCTTCAAGAAGTCGCCGTTGTCTCGTCTTCCTTAGCAGGGCACAAACCCTAACAAAACTTGAACAAACACCTAAAAACGGAGCCCTCCCGCCGGCAAGGGCCGGGATCCACGGCACACCCATGGCCCTAAGGCCACCGAAGACGTGGCAGATCGGCGATGCCGCCGACGGGAGGCAGAAACCCTGGCCGTCTTTCCTTGGAGGAGAAATTACTTGTACAGCTCAAAAAATTCCAAATTTTTGTGTACGTGCATATCTTGAAGTCTAGTATACCCGTGCAAAAGTCCATGAATATACATGCTTGTATGCGAGATATACACAAAAGGTACATGAAAAGTAAAAAAAATAACTGGTACTTAGGGCACATCCATATCTTTTCGTCTAAAAAAGTCAACTATTTTTCAAACTTTTCAGTAGTACCATTTCTTGGCCTTTTAAAAAATGTGCTCAATGGAGCACATGCTCCGAAAATCCGCTTACGTTCTAAGACAAAATTTTGATAAACAATCTATCTATCAAACAGTACAATCCATCCACTATAAATTGGCATCACCAGGATCTTATTTGAAAAATATGTATCTATAATTTTGATGTTGTATCACATAAACCATAAATTAACAAAACAGCCGTTAGTTAACCTAAAAATAAGACTCGCTTATGTATACCTCCCTTAAAACATTTAAAATTAAAAGGGAATTTCAACAAAAAAATGTGGGGCTCATCATGTTTTAAAAAAAAACTCCACAAAACAATTGAATCATAATCTTAAGGTGCTTTGATCTCGACGGCCAGAGGAGTGCCGTCCCAACGTAATCAACTTTTTAAAGATGGAAACTTACTTCAAAGGGTGTGGCTAGGTCTCAATCGACTAAGACTTAACCAAGTCTAAGTCAGATATGTAAGAAAGAAATAAGAAAAAGAAAAAAGAAATTTTTTGCACAAATCAAGATGTAAGATCCCATGAATATAGCATCGAAACTTAGCAATCCCGTACTTCAAATGCCCACAACTTCCTCAACTTAGTAATCATGTACCCACAAATCGGCAGCTACATATCAAGTACACAATTTTTAAGTACTACAATGACGAATGTCTATTCGCGAAGAAAAAAAATGACGAATGTCTCTTATTCAAATTGCCACTTTACACTAGTACCACAAAGAAAAGAAAAAAAAAGACATTTATCCTCTACATGCATGCCAAGTCACGACTAATACGAACAGTGCAAAAACACTTTTTATGACTACATCTAATTCACGGCAAGCATCCTGGAAAAAACGTGTTTCTGTGCTCATCTTTCATTACTGCCGAAAGGGGGCAACTGTAGGTCGCCTATAGCCAGACATAGAGCAGCCTCGCGACAACCAGCCTATCAAAATGGGCCGGTCCAGCGCAGACCACATTCCTTCAGCGATTATTTTCTTCTTTTTTTTACATTTTTGCATTCATTTTTTAGTTTGTTTTTTTTCTTTTCCTTATTTTTGAATATTTTAAATATACCTATTATAAGTGTGCATTTAAAAACTGGTAAACGTGTATAGAAAGATGTTTCTAATGTACACGAAAATTGTATAATGTGTATAAAAATTGACATCTATATATATATAACAAATGTTAATCGAGTATTTGGCAAATATTAAACGTGTATAAAAAATGTTTCTCATGTACACGAAACATGTACGATGTGTATGAAAACAAGTTGAGATCGAATTATATGTTTGGAAAAAGTGTTAATAATGTATTCGAAAAAATGTTCACTGTGAACAGAAATAATTTTTCAGATGTAAACGAAAAATGTTTCATGTATATAAAAAAGATAAAAGTGTATAAAAAATGTTCCTAATATTCACGAAAAGAGAAAGCGAAAACCAGTCAAAACAGAAAAGGAAACAAAAATGAAGTAAAACCAATGAAAACAGTGCAAAGGAATGGAAACAATAAAAACCGATAAAGAAATAGAGAAAAACAAAGAAAAGAAACAAAAACCTAGAAAATATAAGAACAAATGAAGAAAATAGGAAACAAAGAAAAGACCAATAAAACGAAGAACAAAAATGAAAAAATGAAAACACAAAACCAAAGAAAAACGTGAAGAAAAAAGAAAAAGAAAAAAAGTAAAACCGGTCCAAAAGCAACCGAAAGCACACAATCGAGTGATGAGAAGCCATCAATCGAAAAAAACCCACCGAAAACAGGCAGCCCGGCAAAGACGGGAGAGGGAAATCCTGCGCGCGAGAGCTGCTTCCATCTCGGTATGTGCGAGATATAGGTCTCGCGCTGCTGCAGGCCATGGTGCTTAATTCTTGATGCTGACGAAGACCCAAAATTTCTTGAATACCTGAGGTCCCCATCGCCTCCTAGCGTCAACATGGTGTCCGGAGACTAGGGGAACTCCTTGCGGTGGCAGCAAGGGTTCCTGACATTCCTTTATTCCGCTATGATATTACTAGTAGAGACTTCAGAGCTCCTACAACAGACAAACACACAAGCCGCTCCAAATTGGGCGAGCTTTGCTAGTATGGCCCCTTTTTTTTGTTCTTTTTATGAAAAAACATATATTTTCAGAAAATGTGCTCTTAGAAGTTTTCTTCAAAAAATTAAAATTATTTTTAAAAAATATTATAAATATTCGAAAAAACTGTTATAAAATGTTCATTGCCTATTTAAAAAAATATTCATAATAACTAAAAATTGTTCACATAATTAAAAAAATCCTTCATGTATTTAGAAGATGAATACATTATGAAATGTTCATATAATTTTTAAAATGTGCTTAAGCCTTTAAAATGCGCATGTAATTTTGAATGTTATTAATTTATTAAAAAATTGTCCATTTTTAAAAGTGCCTCTGTCTTAAAAAAATTGTATAATTTTATAAATTGTTTGTATGTTACTTAAAATGTATCTTGAATAAAAGTGAATAAATAGAAAAGTCAAAAGAAGGGAAATAAATAAATGAAATTTTTAAGAAAGCTGGAAAAGTAAAAATTACAAGCAAACAGAATGAAACTCGACCAATAAACTGAATAAATTGGAAAACAAAAGGAAAATAGAATACAAGCTAGGCACAAGTGCATGTCTTCCATCTCCCTATGGGTTATCCTGAAATATTGCCAGAGTGCAAACAAGGATTACTGGAAGGACCTATACCTCGGTTTAAGTCGGAGTTAGTGCGCTACGACTTATTAATGTAGTAAAAAAAATAAAGTTTTCCATATGAAATGTAAATTAGCACATCTATTAAAGGAAAATACCAATTTCATATTAAAAACATGTTCATGCATATTGAAATTTAAAATAATGTATTACAAGGATATTATATTTAAGAATAGTTCTTCATACTGTTAAAATATATGTTTGCGTAATGTTGAAAAATGTTCTTTCAAGTTAAAAAAAGTGTTCACATATTTTCCAATGAAAGAAAGTAAAAAAACTAAAAAAATACATAAAATGAAAAATGTATGCAAAATATCATGCATATATTCAAAAAGAACAAAATGGCAATAAGAAAACCAAAAAGAACAGAAAAGGCTGAAAATGAAAAAAGATCCGGAAGAAAGCACAATAAGAAACATGTTTCCTGGCCTGGCCCACAAAGAGAAGAGCTTTAGACGACGGTTCCTTATGCTCCGCGATGAGCAGGGCATAGGGATTGGGGATGGTCGGATTTTTAGTCTTTTGTGTTCTTTTATTTCCTATATTTGTTTCTTCTGATATTCTTTGAGCTTTTTGTGTATTTCACAAATACAGTTTTCCTTTCAATCTTCATCGGTTTTTTAGTTTTTTATTTAACAATAAATATTCTTCACATCATATTGATTAATCAGTTATACGACTTCGTGGTGTTCTGGTTGATTTCTTTTTGAATTGGTTGAATTGCTTACCACATGCTTAAGAAATACATGATCATTCCAACGGTTGTTGGAATAGATTTCAAAAGTATACGTATATATAGCATAATGAAATCTATCCAGAAACTCTGTGATGCATAAAATAGTCTGCTATGTTTGGGGTGCATAGCCATGAAAAATTGTCTGACATGTTTGAAATGCATAGTACATGCCTTTTTTAGAGATAAATGCATAGTACACGTTTTTTTAGAGATAAATGCATAGTACATCTTTTTATATAGAAAAAAGCATAGTACATATCAGTACCTCACATTGGTCCAATCCTGATTATGTTGGAACCACATGACTCTGAATATAATATTCTACGCTTATTGCTTATAGTTTTCTTTAGAAGAGCTTACTGGGTATATGATTCATATAAAACAGCGCACCCGCTCGCTGTAATGGGCCGGTTTAGTACCAGGCTCCGAATCGATTTTGTATGAGGCTGCCGGCAGCAATTTCCTTTTTTTTTTTCGTATAAGTTCTGGTTTTCTTCCTGTACGCCGCTTTCTGTCTTGATTTATCATTTTGTTGATATTTATTTATCTATTTATTCATTTATTTTCATTTTTTGTTTTCTACATCTGACACCCCCCCCCCCGGCGCGCGGGGTTTAGTGGTTTGAGGTTTTCTTTCTACCAGGTTTCTTATTTTTCCTTTTTTCACCATTTTTTCCTGGTTTATATTCATGAACACATTTTTTATTCCACAAAGATTTCTGAAAAAATATGAACAATTTTTTAAAAAATATGAAAATTTTAAATTCATGTAAATTCTTAAAATTCATGAACATTTTTTTATGTGAACACTTTTTTAGTTCATGAAAACCACATTTTTTTAGTACATGAACACATTTTTTCTACTCATACATTTTGATTTTCTGCGTTTCAAACGAGGCCGGGCCTAAAGCCTTTATTGATTATGTTTCCACCCTCACAATGGTTTTATTTTTTTAAACGACGCCTCCAATTATCCCTTTTCTCACTTATTCCACCCACGAGACTATTCTCCTATAAATGTCACGACAACGACACGCGGAACCTATTCTAGCCAGTATCAAGATAGTGTCCTTTGAAGCAGTTGCACGAAACATTTTCCTCCTCCCCAAGAAACGACTCCAAGGCATCTAGCGCCCTCCACCTCCCCCCCACCCTCAATAGTGTCTCCGTTGTCAGTCTGCCCCGTCTCCGATGACCTTTGGACAATGGAGGTGTGGAGGACCCTGGCCCCTCACCGGCGGGAGGAACTCCGCTCTCACTCTTGCTTGGTTTAATGTCTTGATTGAGGCTATGTGGCGGCGGTGATGTTACCTAGTAGGAATAAGTCTCCCACATCTGATCCCCATCTCGATGATGCACCCAGTATTGTCGGAGGGCATGTGGTGGTGTGTCTCCGCCGGATATCATGGGATTCGGTCGGGACTGACCTTTGGTGATCTGTTTGGATCCAATCTCTGTTCTTCTTTGGTTGTCTATCCACACATTTGATCAGTCAGATCTACGCTTCTCGTTATCGGCAGGGGTTGTTCGGTTGTTGTTCTGGCGCGTTGGTCCTGTGGGGGGGGGGGATTATCACGATGACTTTTTTACTTTCTACCACAACAAGGTTTGCTTGGCTTCGGCGAGGGAGGGCTGGAGGGGCGATGATGGCGGCATGCCTTCGGCTCGCTCCAGTGTTTGTACTCGTTGCTAGGTGATCCACATACCTGATTGTAATTTTTGTTACTTACGTTCCCTGTATTATAATGATAGTAGATGATAAATAGATTGAAAGTTTCTAAAAAAGCAGCACACCGGTTAAGATACTAAGGACAGTAATATTAGCTAGCATCGAAGTTATAATAACAAAGCAGTGATGAGCTGGTGAGATGTGTTGGGGAACGTAGCATCCAATTTCAAAAAAAATCCTACGATCACGCAAGATCTATCTAGGAGATGCATAGCAACGAGAGGGGAAGAGTGTGTCCACGTACCCTCGTAGACCGAAAGCGGAAGCGTTAGGTTAACGCGGTTGATGTAGTCGAACGTCTTCGCGATCCAACTGATCAAGTACTGAACGTACGGCACCTTCGAGTTTAGCATACGTTCAGCTCGATGACGTCCCTCGAACTCTTGATCCAGCAGAGGGTCGAGGGAGAGTTTCGTCAGCACGACTGCGTGGTGACGGTGATGGTGATGTGATCCGTGCAGGGCTTCGCCTAAGCACTACGACGCTATGACAGGAGGAGTAAATTATGGAGGGGGGGCACCGCACACGGCTAAGAGAACAACTGTTGTGCTTTTGGGGTGCCCCCTGCCCCCGTATATAAATGAGGAGGGGAGGAGGCTGCCGGCCCTAGGGGCGCACCATGGGGGGAAACCGAATAGGACTCCAAGTTCTATTCGGCCCCCCTTCCTTTCTTACGGAGGGGGAAAGGGGAAGGAGTGGGAGGAGGAGAAGGAAAGGGGGCGCGGCCCCCTCCCCTAGTCCTATTCGAACTCCCCATGGGGGGCGGCTACCCCTTGGGGGCTGCCTCCTCTCTCCCCTATGGCCCATGTAGGCCCAATACTTCCCCGGGGGGTTCCGGTAACCCCTCGGTACTTCGAAAATACCCGAACCGCTCCGAAACCATTCCGGTGTCCGAATACCATCTTCCAATATATCAATCTTTACCTCTCGACCATTTCGAGACTCCTCGTCATGTCCGTGATCTCATCCGAGACTCCGAACAATCTTCGGTCACCAAAAACACATAACTCATAATACAAATCGTCATCGAACGTTAAGCGTGCGGACCCTACGGGTTTGAACTATGTAGACATGACCGAGACACATCTCCGATCAATAACCAACAGCGGAACCTGGATGCTCATAATGGTTCCTACATATTCTATGAAGATCTTTATCGGTCAAACCTCAATGACAACATACGTTATTCCCTTTGTCATCGGTATGTTACTTGCCCGAGATTCGATCATCGGTATCATCATACCTAGTTCAATCTCATTACTGGCAAGTCTCTTTACTCGTTCCGTAATGCATCATCCTGTAACTATCTCATTAGTCACATTGCTTGCAAGGCTTATCATGATGTGCATTACCGAGAGGGCCTAGAGATACCTCTTCGATACTCGGAGTGACAAATCCTAATCTCGATCTATGCCAACCCAACAAATACCTTCAGAGACATGTGTAGAGCATCTTTATAATCACCCAGTTACGTTGTGTCGTTTGATAGCACACATGGTGTTCCTCCGGTATTCGGGAGTTGCATAATCTCATAGTCAAAGGAATATGTATAAGTCGTGAAGAAAGCAATAGCAATAAAACTTAACTATCATTATGCTAAGCTAACGTATGGGTCTTGTCCATCACATCATTCTCCTAATGATGTGACCCCGTTCATCAAATGACAACACATGTCTATGGTCAGGAAACTTAACCATCTTTGATTAACGAGCTAGTCAAGTAGAGGCATACTAGGAACACTTTGTTTTGTCTATGTATTCACACATGTATCATGTTCCCGGTTAATACAATTCTAGCATGAATAATAAACATTCATCATGATATAAGGAAATATAAATAACAACTTTATTATTGCCTCTAGGGCATATTTCCTTCAGTCTCCCACTTGCACTAGAGTCAATAATGTAGATTACACTGTAATGATTCTAACACCCATGGAGTCCTGGTGTTGATCATGTTTTGCTTGTGGAAGAGGCTTAGTCCACGGGTCTGCAACATTCAGATCCGTATTTATTTTGCAAATCTCTATGTCTCCCTCCTTGACTTGATCTCGGATGGAGTTGAAGCGTCTCTTGATGTGTTTGGTTCTCTTGTGAAATCTGGATTCCTTCGCTAAGGCAATTGCTCCAGTATTGTCACAAAAGATTTTCATTGGACCCGATGCACTAGGTATTACACCTAGATCGGATATGAACTTCTTCATCCAGACTTCTTCATTTGCTGCTTCCGAAGCAGTTATGTACTCCACTTCACACGTAGATCCCGCCACGACGCTCTGTTTGGAACTGCACCAACTGACACCTCCATCATTCAATATAAATACGTATCCGGTTTGCGACTTAGAGTCATCCGGATCAGTGTCAAAGCTAGCATCGACGTAACCATTTACGACAAGCTCTTTGTCACCTCCATAAACGAGAAACATATCCTTAGTTCTCTTTAGGTATTTCAGGATGTTCTTGACCGCTGTCCGGTGATCCACTCCTGGATTACTTTGGTACATCTCTGCTAAACTTATAGCAAGGCACACATCAGGTCTGGTACACAGCATTGCATACATGATAGAACCTATGGCTGAGGCAGAGGGAATGACTTTCATTTTCTCTCTATCTTCTGCAGTGGTCAGGCATTGAGTCTGACTCAACTTCACACCTTGTAACATAGGCAAGAACCCTTTCTTTGACTGATCCGTTTTGAACTTCTTCAAAACTTTATCAAGATATGTGCTTTGTAAAAGTACAATTAAGTGTCTTGATCTATCTCTATAGATCTTGACGCACAATATATAAGCAGCTTCACCGAGGTCTTTCATTGAAAAATTCTTATTCAAGTATCCTTTTATGCTATCCAGAAATTCTATATCATTTCCAATCAACAATATGTCATCCACATATAATATTAGAAATGCTACAGAGCTCCCACTCACTTTCTTGTAAATACATGCTTCTCCAAAAGTCTGTATAAAACCATATGCTTTGATCACACTCTCAAAGCGTATATTCCAACTCCGAGAGGCTTGCACCAGTCCATAAATGGATTGCTGGAGCTTGCACACTTTGTTAGCACCTTTAGGATCGACAAAACCTTCCGGTTGCATCATATACAACTCTTCTTTAAGAAATCCATTAAGAAATGTAGCTTTGACATCCATTTGCCAAATTTCATAATCATAAAATGCGGCAATTGCTAACATGATTCGGACAGACTTAAGCATCGCTACGGGTGAGAAGGTCTCATCGTAGTCAACTCCTTGAACTTGTCGAAAACCTTTCGCAACAAGTCGAGCTTTGTAGACAGTAACATTACCATTAGCGTCAGTCTTCTTCTTGAAGATCCATTTATTTTCTATGGCTTGCCGATCATCGGGCAAGTCAACCAAAGTCCATACTTTGTTCTCATACATGGATCCCATCTCAGATTTCATGGCCTCAAGCCATTTCGCGGAATATGGGGTCATCATTGCTTCCTCACAGTTCGTAGGTTCGTCATGGTCTAGTAACATGACTTCCAACACAGGATTACCATACCACTCTGGTGCGGAACGTGATCTGGTTGACCTATGAGGTTCGGTAGTAACTTGATCTGAAGTTTTATGATCATCATCATTAGCTTCCTCACTAATTGGTGTAGGCATCACTGGAACTGATTTTTGTGATGAACTACTTTCCAACTCAAGAGAAGGTACAATTACCTCATCAAGTTCTACTTTCCTCCCACTCACTTCTTTCGAGAGAAACTCCTTCTCTAGAAAGGATCCATTCTTAGCAACAAATATCCTGCCTTCGGATCTGTGATAGAAGGTGTACCCAACAGTTTCTTTTGGGTATCCTATGAAGACGCACTTCTCCGATTTGGGTTCGAGCTTATCAGGGTGAAGCTTTTTCACATAAGCATTGCAACCCCAAACTTTAAGAAATGACAGCTTGGGTTTCTTGCCAAACCATAGTTCATACGGTGTTGTCTCAACGGATTTAGATGCTGCCCTATTTAACGTGAATGCAGCTGTCTCTAATGCATAACCCCAAAACAATAGTGTAAATCAGTAAGAGACATCATAGATCGCACCATATCTAACAAAGTACGGTTACGACGTTTGGACACACCATTACGCTGTGGTGTTCCAGGTGGCGTGAGTTGCGAAACTATTCCACATTGTTTCAAACGAAGACCAAACTCGTAACTCAAATATTCGCCTCCACGATCAGATCGTGGAAACTTTATTTTCTTGTTACGATGATTTTCCACTTCACTCTGAAATTCTTTGAACTTTTCAAATGTTTCAGACTTATGTTTCATTAAGTAGATATACCCATATCTGCTTAAATCATCTGTGAAGGTCAGAAAATAACGATACCTGCCGCGAGCCTCAACACTCATCGGACCGCATACATCAGTATG
Organism: Triticum aestivum; assembly: GCF_018294505.1. Lineage (NCBI taxonomy): Eukaryota > Viridiplantae > Streptophyta > Magnoliopsida > Poales > Poaceae > Triticum > Triticum aestivum. The sequence goes on along the minus strand of NC_057808.1, from coordinate 344,569,759 downwards.
TATTATTTCCAATAAGTGAGTGGCTCGCTCCATTGTTCCGGAGAACGGAGTGTTAGTCATCTTGCCCATGAGGCATGGTTCGCAAGCATCAAGTGATTCATAATCAAGTGATTCCAAAAGCCCACCAGCATGGAGTTTCTTCATGCGCTTTACACAAATATGACCTAAACGGCAGTGCCACAAATAAGTTGCACTATCATTATTAACTTTGCATCTTTTGGCTTCAATATTATGAATATGTGTATCACTACGATCGAGATTCAACAAAATAGACCACTCATCAAGGGTGCATGACTATAAAACATATTACTCATATAAATAGAACAACCATTATTCTCTGATTTAAATGAATAACCGTCTCGCATCAAACAAGATCCAGATATAATGTTCATACTCAACGCTGGCACCAAATAACAATTATTCAAGTCTAAAACTAATCCCGAAGGTAGATGTAGAGGTAGTGTGCCGACGGCGATCACATCGACCTTGGAACCATTTCCGACGCGCATCGTCACCTCGTCCTTAGCAAATCTTCGTTTAATCCGTAGCCCCTGTTTCGAGTTGCAAATATGAGCAACAGAAACAGTATCAAATACCCAGGCGCTACTACGAGCATTAGTAAGGTACACATCAATAACATGTATATCAAATATACCTTTCACTTTGCCATCCTTCTTATCCACCAAATACTTGGGGCAGTTCCGGTTCCAGTGACCAGTCCCTTTGAAGTAGAAGCACTCAGTTTCAGGCTTAGGTCCAGACTTGGGCTTCTTCCCGGGAGCAGCAACTTGCTTTCTGTTCTTCTTGAAGTTCCCCTTCTTCCCTTTGCCCTTTTTCTTGAAACTAGTGGTCTTGTTAACCATCAACACTTGATGCTCTTTCTTGATTTCTACCTCCGTAGCTTTGAGCATAGCGAAGAGCTCGGGAATTGTCTTATCCATCCCTTGCATATTATAGTTCATCATGAAGCCTTTATAGCTTGGTGACAGTGATAGAAGAACTCTGTCAATAACACTATCATCCGGAAGATTAACTCCCAGCTGAGTCAAGTGGTTATGGTACCCAGACATTCTGAGTATGTGTTCCCTGACAGAACTGTTCTCCTCCATTTTGCAGCTATAGAACTTGTTGGAGACTTCATATCTCTCAACTCGGGCATTTGCTTGAAATATTAACTTCAACTCTTGGAAATCTCATATGGTCCATGACGTTCAAAACGTCTTTGAAGTCCCGATTCTAAGCCGTAGAGCATGGCACACTGAACTATAGAGTAGTCATCAGACCGCGTCTGCCAGACGTTCAAAGCGTCTGCATTAGCGGGAGGGGGCTTTTCACCTAGCGGTGCATCAAGGACATAATTCTTCTGTGCAGCAATGAGGATACTCCTCAAGTTATGGACCCAATCCGTGTAGTTGCTACCATCATCTTTCAACTTAGCTTTCTCTAGGAACGCATTAAAATTCAAGGGAACGGTATCACGGGCCATTGATCTACAACAACATAGATATGCAAAAACTATCAGGACTAAGTTCATGATAAATTTAAGTTTAATTAATCATATTACTTAAGAACTCCCACTTAGATAGACATCCCTCGAGTCATCTAAATGATCACGCGATCCATATCAACTAAACCATGTCCGATCATCACGTTAGATGGAGTAGTTTTCAATGGTGGACATCTCTATGTTGATCATATCTACTATATGATCCACGTTCGACCTTTCGGTCTCAGTGTTCCGAGGCCATGTCTGTACATGCTAGGCTCGTCAAGTTTAACCCGAGTATTCTGCACGTGCAAAATTGTCTTGCACCCGTTGTATGTGAACGTAGAGCTTATCATATCCGATCATCACGTGGTGTCTCGGCACGACGAACTGTCGCAACGGTGCATACTCAGGGAGAACACTTATACCTTGAAATTTAGTGAGGGATCATCTTATAATGCTACCGCCGTACTAAGCAAAATAAGATGCATAAAATATAAACATCACATGCAATCAAAATATGTGACATGATATGGCCATCATCATCTTGTGCCTTCGATCTCCATCTCCAAAGCACCATCATGATCTCCATCGTCACCGGCTTGACACCTTGATCTCCATCGTAGCGTCGTTGTCATCTCGCCAACTATTGCTTCTACAACTATCGCTACCGCATAGTGATAAAGTAAAGCAATTACATGTCGATTGCATTTCATAAAATAAAGCAACAACCATAAGGCTCCTGCCAGTTGCCGATAACTTTTACAAAACATGATCATCTCATATAATAAATTATATCACATCATGTCTTTACCATATCACATCACAACATGCCCTGCAAAAACAAGTTAGATGTCCTCTACTTTGTTGTTGCAACTTTTACGTGGCTGCTACGGGCTTCTAGTAAGAACCGTTCTTACCTATGCATCAAAACCACAACGATTTTTTGTGAAGTGTGCTATTTTAACCTTCAACAAGGACCGGCCATAGTCAAATTTGATTCAACTAAAGTTGGAGAAACAGACACCCGCCAGCCCCCTGTATGCAAAACAAGTTGCATGTCTGTCGGTGGAACCGGTCTCATGGACGTGGTCATGTAAGATTGGTCCGGGCCGCTTCATCCAACGATAGCGCCGAATCAAAATAAGACGTTGGTGGTAAGCAGTATGACTATGATCGCCCACAACTCTTTGTGTTCTACTCGTGCATATCATCTACGCATAGACCTGGCTCGGATACCACTGTTGGGGAACGTAGCATGCAATTTCAAAAAAATTCCTACGATCACGCAAGATCTATCTAGGAGATGCATAGAAACGAGAGGGGAAGAGTTTGTCCACGTACCCTCGTAAACCGAATGCGGAAGAATTAGGTTAACGCGGTTGATGTAGTCGAACGTCTTCGTGATCCAACTGATCAAGTTCTGAACGTACGGCACCTCCGAGTTCAGCACACGTTCAGATGACGTCCCTCGAACTCTTGATCCAGCAGAGGGTCGAGGGAGAGTTTCGTTAGCACAACGGCGTGGTGACCATGATGGTGATGTGATCCACGCAGGGCTTCGCCTAAGCACTACGACGCTATGACCGGAGGAGTAAACTGTGGAGGGGGCACCGCACACGGCTAAGAGGACAACTGTTGTGCTTTTGGGGTGCCCCCCTGCCCTCGTATATAAAGGAGGAGGGGAGGAGGCCGCCGGCCCTAGGGGCGCGCCATGGGGGGAAACCGAATAGGACTCCAAGTCCTATTCGGCCCCCTTCCTTTCTTACGGAGGGGAAAAGGGGAAGGAGAGGGAGGAGGAGAAGGAAAGGGGGGCGCCGCCCCCTCCCCTAGTCCTATTCGGAATCCCCATGGGGGAGCGCGCGGCCACCCCTTGTGGGCTGCCTCCTCTCTCCCCTATGGCCCATGTAGGCCCAATACTTCCCCGGGGGGTTCCGATAACCCCTCGGTACTCCGAAATATACCCGAACCACTCCGAAACCATTCCGGTGTCCGAATACCATCTTCCAATATATCAATCTTTACCTCTCTACCATTTCGAGACTCCTCGTCATGTCCGTGATCTCATCCGGGACTCCGAACAATCTTCGGTCACCAAAAACACATAACTCATAATACAAATCATCATCGAACGTTAAGCGTGCGGACCCTAAGGGTTCGAGAACTATGTAGACATGACCGAGACACATCTCCGATCAATAACCAACAGCGGAACCTGGATGCTCATATTGGTTCCTGCATATTCTACGAAGATCTTTATCGATCAAACCGCAATGACAACATACGTTATTCCCTTTGTCATCGGTATGTTACTTGCCCGAGATTCGATCGTCGGTATCCTCATACCTAGTTCAATCTCGTTACTGGCAAGTCTCTTTACTCGTTCTGTAATGCATCATCCCGTAACTAACTCATTAGTCACATTGCTTGCAAGGCTTATCACGATGTGCATTACCGAGAGGGCCCAGAGATACCTCTACGGTACTCGGAGTGACAAATCCTAATCTCGATCTATGCCAGCCCAACAAATACCTTCGGAGACACCTATAGAGCATCTTTATAATCACCCAGTTACGTTGTGACGTTTGATAGCACACAGGGTGTTCCTCCGGTATTCGAGAGTTGCATAATCTCATAGTCAAAGGAATATGTATAAGTCATGAAGAAAGCAATAGCAATAAAACTTAACGATCATTATGCTAAGCTAACGGATGGGTCTTGTCCATCACATCATTCTCCTAATGATGTGATCCCGTTCATCAAATGACAACACATGTCTATGGTCAGGAAACTTAAACATCTTTGATTAACGAGCTAGTCAAGTAGAGGCATACTAAGGACACTTTGTTTTGCCTATGTATTCACACATGTATCAAGTTTCCGACTAATACAATTCTAACATGAATAATAAACATTTATCATGATATCAGGAAATATAAATAACAACTTTATTATTACCTCTAGGACATATTTCCTTCAAGATGGACCGGAATGATGCGTACGCACGCGCGAGCGAACTAATCTCGACAGAACCATCTCCGACATGCAACACACACTACAGAAACGCCCGGCTCATGTGCCAAAGTGAATTTCCGCCTTCAAGAGAGGTGTTTTGGCACATGGGAGCATATGCTCCTAGATTTTAAAACATGTTTTAAACATATTTTGAAATATCATAAAATTCTGACAAAATGATTCTCACGTACATCTCGACATTCTACGTGCATACAAATTTGTTTCGTGAAAAACCGACAACTTTTGTGTCACATGCAAAAAGGACAAAAATTAGTGTGAAAAAGGCTTTTCATGAGACATTTTTTTTGTCTTTTTTACACAAGGCATATAAAATGTTGGTTTTTCACTAAACTTGGCATGCACACATACAATATTGAGATGTGCGCGTCAAATTTGTGTTCGGAATTTTTTGACATCTTGAAATATATTTTTCGATGGCAGAAGCATATGCTCCCATGTGCCAAAAGTGAATTTCCGCCTTCAGTGACAGTTATCATTACACTCTGAGTGACAAGCATGCCTGCATCTTAGAGCATCTCCAACGTTGATTCGCAAATTTGCTCCGGCATCCGTTCACGGACAGAAGGAACTAGACCGTGGACACGGATGCAACCATTCAACGCTGCCCATATACATTTTAAGTCGGGTTTTAACTAAACCGGATAAAATTCATCAAACCCGGCATAATTCATCAAAGTTCGGATAGAAAATAGCATAAATCATCCATACACAACATGTAAATAAGTCAAGTACAAAAATAGTTCAAATTCAAAAAGAAACTGTTTAAATTCAACTAGATTAACCAGATGTTCAAGAAGTTTTCATGAATGAATCATGTCGTCCCACACATACTGCTCCTTGAGCTTCATCCAACAGTGTATGTGCGTAAATGGTCTGCCGTCTAACCTGTGGTACATCACGGCAGCGTGTATGGGCTACATAATGTGTAGAGCAACATTGAGTGAATAATTCAATCAACAAGTTGAGCAAAAAGAAGCAAAACTTAAGATCTCCACCTCTGTCATGTGCAATGGCCACCTTGCCTCCAGTCGACCAACCGTGTCACAAATCTTAGGGACGGATCTCTGGATGACGTACCATCGATACGATAACGACTTAACATTGGAATCATGAATGATGTGCATGTCATAGGACGCATTGTGCTTTCACGCATGAAACAAATCATGCACGCGCTGCTAGAAGAGCTCCCTTATGCTCCTGCCTACGAACTCCGTGGATACTGCCAACAACGCATCATACAACAACTCATCCTCCAAGTACTCCGGCATCCTCCGTACTCTAAAAAAATGACACGGCGCTTGAAATAAGCTCAATGGCATTAGACCGATGACCTGTCGGGCGTTGTGTCCACCATTGACGTCGTCTACAGGGGGCGGAGTGTACCTGGCTGCGGGTGGGTCCTGGGTGGACAGCGCCATCATAAAACCCGAGCGGGCGCATCGGTGCTGGTTGCGGACGCCCGACAATGCATGTGTGGCAGCCAAAGAGGTACAACGCCGACGTCGGAGGAGGAGGATGCGGATGCAAAACAAGGGGGAACACACACTACATGAATCAGCTAATTTGCCGTCAGTGGGGCTCTTTGCCGTCAGTTTTCGTCGGGGCTGAGGGCAAAGACCAGTTGCTGTTGTCAACTGCTGACGGCAATGAACGGTTGATGGCTATCTGTTTTTTCAGATGGCAAAGAGAGAACACAACTAGCGGATCGATCATGCAGATCGATGACATGGCAGGGGCAGCCACCCCCATCACCCACACACGCCCCAGCCTGACCCCACCCTATGCGTCCTCTACCTCCTATCTTTCTCTCCTTCTCTGCGCGGCCGCACCACCTCGCCCGGACTCCTCCTTCCCTCTCCTCCCCTGCTCCTCCTCTGCCCTGACGAGCCGCACCCTCGCCTGGCCATCTCCGGCACCACCCCTCCCGGCCGATTTCCGACGCCGCCCTCCCACCCATCTCCGTCTGCTGCAAACGAGGAGGGAAAGAGAGAGGGCGGCAGAGCTTTAGTGTGGTAGTCGGCGGTCGGCGGAGCTACCGGCAACCTACATTTTTTAATATTTACCAATTTCTTTGCCGTCTTTGGATATACGGCTGACGACAAAGACTTATTTGGCTGAGAACAAAGACTTCGCCGTCGGCCCGATGAAAAGCTGACGACAAAATGGCTCTTTGCCGTTTGTGGGAGGCTGATGACAAATTATGTAATTCCTGTAGTAAGGGGCGGAGTGGAAGAGAATGGGTTCGGAAGGGGTTATGAGTGGGCAGGGGTGGGGATCCTACTTGGCGGCAGTCCAGATTCCTGCACGCCCCCACACAAAATTTGCTTCTAATTTACAGGGAAAAGTGCGTCCGAACCGCCGAGTGGACCGATATAGGTCGCTGTTGGATGATAGAACACATCGACACCGTATCATCCGGAGCTGGCGGTCCGAGGGTGTGCGTTGTAACATCCCAAATTTTCAATTTGGAATGTTATACATTAGATCATCATTGCATATCATATTTTATTGCATTTTTGGTTTGATCCTAGAAATTCTACGCAACTCAAGGACCCACGGAGAGAGTTGGGGATTTCGTTATTTTCATATTTGGGTTTCTCAAATTTTGAAAATATGATCATTTGATTTTATTTATTTTTTCTTCAATTATTTCATTTATAAAAATAAGAGAGAGGGAATAAAATGACTTTCCCAAAAATAAGAAATATTGAGGATTTAATAAAAAAATCAAATATTATTTTATTTGGAGTTTTGCTATTTTATTTGAATTTAGGAAAATTGCACGTTTTTCAAAATTGCATTTTAGGGCCAAGAAAATGTTCATCTTGTTCTAAATATTTTATTTAGACGGTGAAAAATTTATTTTGGCATTTTTAGAATTTTATTTTATTTTCTAGAATTTTTCTCAGTTTCGGCGGAATTGTTTTTTAAAAAACTCCCGCGCGCCCGACTGGGCCGAAGCCCAGCCGAACCAGGCCGGCCCGCCCGCGCCACCGCCTCCCGCCGCCGTCTCCGGATCGGAGACCGCCGCCGCCGCCCGAGTCCGGGAGGACCACGCCTCCTCGCCCCTTCCCCAAGCCGCGCCGCCCCCCTCCTTAAATAGCCGCCGCCGCCCCCTCACCCCGCCACCGAACCCGCAGCCCCACCGCCGAGCCGCCCCGCCGCCCAAGGTCGCCGCCGTCGCCGGGAAAGCCGCCGCCGCCGCCGCCCGCAGCCCCGCCGCCCCACGCCGCCTCCCGTCGCCCCGCCGGAGCCGCCGGACTTCGCCGGAGCCCCGTGCCGAGGTAGCCGCCCGCCGCCCGGTTTTCTGAAGAAAACCGATTAGTTTTTTTAGAAAACCCTAGGTTTTTTAGATCGGTTTTGTTTTGTTTTCTTTTCGGTTTTCTTATTTAGCGAGCGTTCGCTCGTTCGTTCGTTTTAACGAACGCGTTCATCGTTTAGTTACAGTTAACGAACGTCCGTTCGTTAAACTGTTCGTCAGTTTTTCTTTTTCTCGGATTTTCCGCGATTATTTCTGATCGCGATTTCCGATCTGTTTTTCGTTTTGGTTGAACTTTTCGCTCGTTTGTCGGAATCAGGCGATTCAAGCGCCTAGAGTTTCGTCTCGAAACCCTCTTTTTATTTAACCAACTCAAACAAGGTTTTGCTACTGTAAAATTTGACTTAGGTCCAGATTAGTAAATGAAGCTTGTTTCTTTCGCCGTTTGACTTTCGTTGCTTTGTTTGATTTGATTCTTTTTGCAAACCGGAGTTCTTAAGTTGAACTTTCTAGTTAGATCTCTTACTTGAGTTTTACCTGTGCATTAGACGAGTACTTATTGTATGCTTTTTTGTTTGCGGTAGAGTACCCGGAGAGCGCCGCTTGCTACTTCGAATCCCTAGGTTTCACGGATCATCAGCAAGGCAAGTAACACTTTGATCATACCTCTTTTCATACCCAGTTTTATTGCATTAGATCAATCCTCAAACAATTGCATGATTAGGATCTCATTAAATTGTGGGTTGGGAAGTAGCTGATGAGGTAGAACCTATTGCCCTGTTTATTACCAAACCCTTGGGAGTTACTTCTATGTTTGCTTATATTGCTATGCTATGCTAGTAGACGTGGATTGGGTGAGTGTATCCATGACAGATGTGAGATTGTTAATTAATGGTTCAATTTAAGGTGGCTACTTAAACACACATCTGGGTGGATTGAGGCACCTGGGTATTCCAGCGATTGCCTGTTTTTTTATGGACCGCCACCCAGGCTCAAAGGGATCATGAGATTATTCATGCTAGAAACTTCCGTGTGCAGCCACAAGCTATTATGGGCTCTAGCATAGTTGATTAAGTTGTGTGAACTCTTACAGTGGTAGACTAGCAGATGTAGGGGTTGTAGGTGGTACTGTCTACCCGATCGTAAGGTGCAAACGCTTCTGAAAGACTATGTCTCGGTCATCCGTTTCTCAAACATCATGTAGTGCGAGAATCCCAACGGAGGAGATCGAGTCTTGTGGGGAAAAGTGTGCAAACCTCTGCAGAGTGTATAAACTAATCATGGTTAGCCGTGTCCCCGGTTATGGACAACTTGAGTATCTAGTACTTGGATTATCATGTGAATCTCATCATGTTACTTTAATTAATTTTGTTGGGATTAATGTTGAAACTTAATTGGGATTGAGATGGTGTCACCCATTCTCAATGTTTAACAACCACCATGATAGTTAAATAAAATTTATTCCTTTGCAGTAGGGAAAAATTGGCTTTTCGCAAAACTGTAACCATAGAGCTTTCCACCAGCCAAATATGCATGTAGTATAGCATTATTCTGTTCATTACTCTCTATGTGTTACATTGCCAGCATATTCCATGTGCTGACCCGTTTTCGGGCTGCAACGTTTCATGTTGCAGACTTTTCAGACGACGAGTAAGGTGCCTTAGGTCGTGGTTCTATACTCAGTGATGCCGTTGGAGTTGATGGACTCGCTTATCTTCCAAGTCTTCCGCTGTTATCGTTTTTAGATGGCCTTAAGCCATATTTATTGTATTAAGTTCTCTTTTGAGACATTCGATGTAATAAGTGTGTGATTGCTACTCTGTTATAAATCCTTCGAGTACTGTGCGTGTCAGCATTACTGATCCAGGGATGACACTGATGCACAGAGACTTGACCGTCTGAGGTCTGGTCGCTACAAGATGGTATCAGAGCACACGCTGACTGTAGGACACGACCACTAAGCTTAAACCCTAGATCACTATTCTCTTCTCATTTCTGACTCCTCTCCATTTTCCACTCTTTTAGGATGGCAGATGCCAGGAACAAGTTCAAGCAACCAGATGAAGATACACCCTTTGGACGCCACTAGAAGGAAGTCACTAGATACCTAAACATCGGAATACCAAGCTTCACCGGAACCTACAACGCCACACTACCGGAAGAGGAGCGTTGGATGATTCAAGTTCAAGTTCCAGGAAGGACGTTCATGCCCGTCACCGAGCCCATAGAGTTTTCCTTTGATGCACCAACCTGGAGTCTAGGAAAGAGGATGGCAGCCCACATCACCATGGGACGCATTGGAGAAGTTTACCACAAGGAGCTTAAGGATACCATTTACCAGATTTGTGGGCGCCGAGATGAGCAATGGGAGATGATCAACACCAAGAAGGGTAGATCAATTGCAGCTTTCATCCAGGAGCAAAACCAGCACATTCGTCGCCAGGAGAACCAAATGTGTACAGGCATGATAGATCTGAAGAAGGCATTGACCAAGATCATGGAGCTGGAGGAAGAACTCAAGTCTACGCGCGATGGATATGAGGAGGAGATCGCCACGCTGTTGGAGAAGAATGACGACCTGATAAAGAAGATCGGAGTATTCATGGGAGACCCAGCACCAGGAGGAGAAGACGATGATTGCGCTTGCCCGGATAACTACATCAACATCGACGACACCGACTCGGACCCCAGTGAAGATGACTTTGTTGATGAAGCTGGAGCAGATATCATGGAGTCTTCGACCGATCAAAATTTCTAGTAGACCACCATACTCAGTAGTAGTATTCCCCCATGTATATAGTATAGTCCGAGCACTTTGTGACGATAGTTAGATCGATTGTATGCCTTGTTTGAATTGATTTGAGTGATATTGATTGTGTTTGTCTCATGTGCATATGGGTAGTGTTTTCTCTCTAGACCTCATTCTATTCTAAATTCTCATCTTTTCTAAACCCATCAGATGCCACCGAGACGCGACACCAGATTTGTTTTCACACCGAAGATCACTCAGTTGATTCAGCAGCAGAATGTCTTGATGCAAGCACTAGTGCAGAACCAAGGCAACAACAACAACAACAACCCACCACCACCACCACCTGTTGATCATTTGACCCGTTTCTTGAGGCTAAATCCGCCGGTGTATTCCAGTAGCACCGAGCCGATTGTTGCAGATGATTGGCTCCGCAAAGTTGGAAGGGAGTTGACCACTGCAGGATGCACAGATGCGGAGAGAGTGCGTTTTGCCGCACATCAGCTTGATGGACCCGCAGCATCATGGTGGGAGAATTACACAGCCACTCACCCCATCGACACTGTCACATGGGACCAGTTTCAGCAAGCTTTCCGTACTGCCCATGTTTCAGCAGGAGCTATGGCCATGAAGAAGCGTGAGTTTCGCAACTTACGCCAAGGAGGACACACCGTAGGCCAGTATGTGGAGGACTTTAGTAAGTTAGCACGTTATGCCCCAGATGACATTGCTACAGATGCAGCCAAGCATGAGAAGTTTCTGGAAGGGCTGAATGATGAGCTGAGCATGCAGTTGATGGTAGCAACCTTCAACAACTACCAGGAATTGGTAGATAGAGCTCTCATGATTGAAGGGAAACAGCAGCAGATTGAAAGCCGCAAGAGGAAGTATGGACAAGGGAAGTACAATTCTGGAGCTCATCAGAAGCCACGTTTTACCCCGAATTCGGGAGGACTTTTTCAGCATACCCATGGAGCAGGAGGTTCGCACAACCATAGTGGACCCAAGAATGGTAATGGGAATGGAGGAAGCAACGGACAGAACCGTACCAACCCATCGACCCCAGCTAAGAGAGATCTGAGCCAAGTCACTTGCTACAAGTGCCAGAAGACTGGACATTATGCTAATGAGTGTCCTGAAGCTAAGAATGGAAATGGCAATGGAAGCTCTGGGAAGAAGCCCAACCCTTTCAACAAAGGACATGTGAACCAAGTTAGCGTGGAGGAGGTTGAAGCCCAGCCAGATGCAGTAATAGGTAAGTTTTTGGTTAAGTCATTTACTGCACTCGTTCTTTTTATACTGGTGCATCGCATTCATACATATCAAGGGGATTTGTGGATAAGTATAAATTGCCAACCCAAGCCCTTAGGTCACCCATGTTAGTAACCTCGCCAGGAGCAGAGTATATGGCTAGTCTATGGTGTGATCGGTTACCATTATGGATTGGTAACTACGTGTTTCCCTCGGACCTAATAGTATTGTAATCGCAAGGACTGGATGTGATATTAGGCATGGATTGGTTATCGAAGTATGAAGGGAACATTGAATGCGCTAGTAAGTCGATTTTTCTTACCACCCCAGAAGGAAGAAGGATCAAGTATGTATCCCGGCATGTGCCGAAGAGGACTCAGGTGAATTCTTTATCAGGAGTTGTACAGGAGGAAGTACCAGTGGTGAAGGATTTCCCTAACGTATTTCCAGAGGAGTTGCCAGGCATGCCACCGGATAGAGACATTGAGTTTTTGATTGAGCTTTTGCCAGGCACAGGGCCAATATCTAAGAGACCGTACAGGATGCCCGCAAAGGATTTGGAGGAGATTAAGAAGCAGATTAAGGAGTTGCTGGATAAAGGCTATATTCGCCCAAGTTCTTCACCTTGGGGATCGCCAGTGCTTCTAGTGGAGAAGAAGGATGGATCGTTAAGGATGGTTGTTGATTATCGAGGACTGAATGAAGTGACCATCAAAAACAAGTACCCACTGCCGATGATCAATGATCTGTTTGACCGCTTACAAGGAGCTAAGGTATTTTCCAAGATCGATCTGCGGTCAGGATACCATCAGTTGAAGATTCGAGAGCAGGATATACCTAAGACGGCTTTTACCACTAGGTATGGGCTGTACGAGTATACTGTTATGTCATTTGGTCTGACTAACGCACCTGCCTATTTCATGAACCTGATGAACAAGGTGTTTATGGAGTTTTTGGATAAGTTCGTCGTGGTGTTCATTGATGATATTTTGGTCTACTCCAAGAATGAAGAGGAGCATAAGGAACATTTGCGTTTGGTACTTGAGAAGCTCAGAGAACATCAGTTATACGCCAAGTTCAGCAAATGTGAGTTTTGGTTGAAGGAAGTTGGATTCCTCGGACATGTTATATCCGGAGAAGGAATAGCAGTAGACCCCACCAAAGTCGACACTGTGACAAACTGGGAATCACCCACATCAGTTGGAGAGATCCGGAGTTTTCTTGGACTTGCAGGATACTACCGGAGATTCATTGAGAATTTCTCGAGGATTGCTAAGCCCATGACGGAGCTGTTGAAGAAGGACACCAAGTTCAACTGGACTGAGGAATGTGAAGCTAGTTTCCAAGAGTTGAAGAAACGTTTGGTTACATCACCAGTGTTGATTCTGCCAGATCAGCGCAAGGATTATGAAGTATACTGCGACGCTTCTCGTCGAGGACTTGGAGCAGTGCTTATGCAGGAAGGAAGAGTTGTTTCATATGCTTCACGACAGCTTAAACCCCATGAGATGAATTACGCTACGCATGATTTGGAGTTAGCAGCCGTAGTACATGCGTTGAAGACATGGAGACATTTTCTCATCGGAAACCACTGTGAGGTGTACACGGATCACAAGAGTTTGAAATACATCTTCGCGCAGAAGGAGTTGAATCTCAGGCAAAGGAGATGGTTGGAGCTCATAAAGGATTATGATATGAGATTGCATTATCACCCCGGAAAGGCTAACGTAGTAGCAGATGCGTTGAGCCGCAAGAGCCATGTCAACACACTCATGACCGGAGAGTTACCGAAGGAATTAGCCGAGGATCTTCGTGAGCTATGTTTGGAAATAGTTCCGAGAGGCTATGTTGCAGCATTGGAGATTCAGTCTACTCTGATGGATAAGATCGGAGAAGCTCAGAAGACAGACAAGGAGATTGCCGGAATAAAGGAAAGGATGAGCAAAGGAAAAGCCAAGGGATTTCGTGAGGACGAACACGATACCTTATGGTTTGAGGACCGCGTTTATGTGCCTAATGACCCGGAGATCAGGAAGTTGATTCTGCAGGAGGCTCATGACTCGTCGTATTCGATTCACCCAGGAAATACCAAGATGTATTTGGATTTGAAGGATACTTTCTGGTGGACCGGAATGAAGAAGGATATTGCAGAGTATGTAGCAGTTTGTGATGTATGTCAGAGAGTGAAGGCAGAGCATCAGAAGCCAGCAGGATTGCTACAGCCATTGTCGATACCCGAATGGAAGTGGGATAAACTAGGCATGGATTTTATCACGGGATTGCCAGGACTCGTTCAAGCTATGACTCAATATGGGTTGTAGTCGATCGTTTGACGAAGGTAGCTCATTTCATCCCAGTGAAGACCACTTACACCAGTGCTAAGTTGGCAAAGATATACATGACCAGAATCGTATGTCTGCATGGAGTTCCGAGGAGCATTTTATCAGATAGAGGAACCCGGTTTACCTCAAAGTTCTGGCATCAGTTACATGAAACTTTGGGTACCAGGCTAGAATTCAGTACAGCCTTTCATCCACAGACAGATGGACAGACCGAGAGAGTCAATCAGATTCTGGAGGACATGCTGAGAGCTTGTGCGCTAGATTATGGATCTAGTTGGGACGATAACTTGCCATATGCAGAGTTCTCTTACAACAACAGTTATCAATCCAGTTTGAAGATGGCCCCTTTCGAAGCTTTGTACGGAAGGAGGTGTAGAACACCATTGTTATGGGACGAAGTTGGAGACCGCCAGTTGTTTGGACCAGATTTGATTAAGGAGTCTGAACAGAAGGTGAAGTTGATTCGCGATAGGCTCAAGGTAGCCCAATCCAGACAGAAGAGCTATGCGGATTCAAAACGTAAGGAGACAGTTTACGAAATCGGAGACAGAGTTTATCTTCGTGTATCTCCACTTCGGGGAGTTAAGCGCTTTGGAGTTAAGGGAAAGTTAGCGCCACGTTTTGTAGGACCATACAAAGTTTTGGAGCGTATGGGAGAAGTTGCTTACAAGTTGGAATTACCCGAAGGATTGTCAGGAGTTCATGATGTGTTCCACGTTTCCCAGTTGAAGAAGTGCCACGCAGAGATGGCTGATATACCGCTGAGAGATACAGTGCCACTGGAGGCGATTCAGTTGGATAGTGATTTGACTTATGAGGAGAAACCAGTCAAGATTCTTGAGTATGCCAGCCGAGTCACCCGCAGCAAGGTTATCAAGTTTTGCAAAGTTCAGTGGAGCCACCATACCGAGGATGAAGCCACCTGGGAGCGAGAGGAAGATCTATGGAAGGACCACCCTCACCTATTTTCTAGCCAACCCGAATCTCGAGGGCGAGATTCATCTTAAGGGGGGTAGGTTTGTAACATCCCAAATTTTCAATTTGGAATGTTATACATTAGATCATCATTGCATATCATATTTTATTGCATTTTTGGTTTGATCCTAGAAATTCTACGCAACTCAAGGACCCATGGAGAGAGTTGGGGATTTCGTTATTTTCATATTTGGGTTTTCTCAAATTTTGAAAATAGGATCATTTGATTTTATTTATTTTATCTTCAATTATTTCATTTATAAAAATAAGAGAGAGGGAATAAAATGACTTTCCCAAAAATAAGAAATATTGAGGAATTAATAAAAAAATCAAATCTTATTTTATTTGGAGTTTTGCTATTTTATTTGAATTTAGGAAAATTGCACATTTTTCAAAATTGCATTTTAGGGCCAAGAAAATGTTCATCTTGTTCTAAATATTTTATTTAGACAGTGAAAAATTTATTTTGGCATTTTTAGAATTTTATTTTATTTTCTAGAAGTTTTCTCAGTTTCCGCGGAATTGTTTAAAAAAAACTCCCGCGCGCCCGACTGGGCCGAACCAGGCCGGCCCGCCCGCGCCACCGCCTCCTGCCGCCGTCTCCGGATCGGAGACCGCCGCCGCCGCCCGAGTCCGGGAGGACCACGCCTCCTCGCCCCCTTCCCCAAGCCGCGCCGCCCCCCCCTTCCTTAAGTAGCCGCCGCCGCCCCTCACCCCGCCACCGAACCCGCAGCCCCACCGCTGAGCCGCCCCGCCGCCCAAGGTCGCCGCCGCCCGCAGCCCCGCCGCCCCACGCCGCCTCCCGTCGCCCCGCCGGAGCCGCCGGACTTCGCCGGAGCCCCGAGCCGAGGTAGCCGCCCGCTGCCCGGTTTTCTGAAGAAAACCGATTCGGTTTTTTAGATCGATTTTGTTTTGTTTTCTTTTCGGTTTTCTTATTCAGCGAGCGTTCGCTCGTTCGTTCGTTTTAACGAACACGTTCATCATTTAGTTACAGTTAACGAACGTTCGTTCGTTAAACTGTTCGTCAATTTTTCTTTTTCTCGGATTTTTCGCGATTATTTCTGATCGCGATTTCCGATCTGATTTTCGTTTTGGTTTAATTTTTCGCTCATTTGTCGGAATCAGGCGATTCAAGCGCCTAGAGTTTCGTCTCGAAACCCTCTTTCTGTTTAACCAACTCAAACAAGTTTTTGCTACTGTAAAATTTGACTTAGGTCTAGATTAGTAAACGAAGCTTGTTTCTTTCGCCGTTTGACTTTCGTTGCTTCGTTTGATTTGATTCTTTTTGCAAACCGGAGTTCTTAAGTTGAACTTTCTAGTTAGATCTCTTATTTGAGTTTTACCTGTGCATTAGACGAGTACTTATTGTATGCTTGTTTGTTTGTGATAGAGTACCCGGAGTGCGCCGCTTGCTACTTCGAATCCCTAGGTTTCACGGATCATCAGCAAGGCAAGTAACACTTTGATCATACCTCTTTTCATACCCAGTTTTATTGCATTAGATCAATCCTCAAACAATTGCATGATTAGGATCTCATTAAATTGTGGGTTGGGAAGTAGCTGATGAGGTAGAACCTATTGCCCTGTTTATTATCAAACCCTTGGGAGTTACTTCTACGTTTGCTTATATTGCTATGCTATGCTAGTAAACGTGGATTGGGTGAGTGTATCCATGACAGATGTGAGATTGTTAATTAATGGTTCAATTTAAGGTGGCTACTTAAACACACATCTGGGTGGATTGAGGCACCTGAGTATTCCAGCGATTGCCTGTTTTTTATGGACCGCCACCCAGGCTCAAAGGGATCATGAGATTATTCATGCTAGAAACTTCCGTGTGCAGCCACAAGCTATTATGGGCTCTAGCATAGTTGATTAAGTTGTGTGAACTCTTACAGTGGTAGACTAGCAGATGTAGGGGTTGTAGGTGGTACTGTCTACCCGATCGTAAGGTGCAAACGCTTTTGAAAGACTATGTCTCGGTCATCCGTTTCTCAAACATTATGTAGTGCGAGAATCCCAACGGAGGAGATCGAGTCTTGTGGGGAAAAGTGCGCAAACCTCTGCAGAGTGTATAAACTAATCATGGTTAGCCGTGTCCCCGGTTATGGACAACTTGAGTATCTAGTACTTGGATTATCATGTGAATCTCATCATGTTACTTTAATTAATTTTGTTGGGATTAATGTTGAAACTTAATTGGGATTGAGATGGTGTCACCCATCTCAATGTTTAACAACCACCATGATAGTTAAATAAAATTTATTCCTTTGCAGTAGGGAAAAATTGGCTTTTCGCAAAACTGTAACCATAGAGCTTTCCACCAGCCAAATATGCATGTAGTATAGCATTATTCTGTTCATTACTCTCTATGTGTTACATTGCCAGCATATTCCATGTGCTGACCCGTTTTCGGGCTGCAACGTTTCATGTTACAGACTTTTCAGACGACGAGTAAGGTGCCTTAGGTCGTGGTTCTATACTCAGTGAAGCCGTTGGAGTTGATGGTCTCGCTTATCTTCCAAGTCTTCCGCTGTTATCGTTTTAGATGGCCTTAAGCCATATTTATTGTATTAAGTTCTCTTTTGAGACATTCGATGTAATAAGTGTGTGATTGCTACTCTGTTATAAATCCTTCGAGTACTGTGCGTGTCAGCATTACTGATCCAGGGATGACACTGATGCACAGAGACTTGACCGTCTGAGGTCTGGTCGCTACATGCGTCGGCGATGCCGTTAGAGCATCTACAACCGGACCTATCAAACCCGTCTCAAACGCCCGGGCAGGCCGCCGGGTCACTGCCCAGTCACGATTTTTTGACCCAGACGTGCCTCTCAAACGGCCCTCAAACGCTCGGGCTGACTGGCACCCCCCATATCGAGCCCAAATATGGGGCGGATATGGGGGCGCCCGGGCACGCCCGCCACGTCGGACCCGATAGCCCAACCCCACCCCAAATTGCACCAAATCCACCAAACTCTTCCTCCTCCTCCCACCGCCCTCCAAGGCTCCAACCATTCCCGCGCCCGGACCCTCGCCGGCACCCTTGCTCCCAATCCTCACCTCCGTTCCCGATCCACCGCCGGAGATGTCGTCCAACTCGACCCACATCACTGCGACGGAGACACAGTCCGCCTCGTCTGTGGGAGGTGTGGTGTCATCGTTGGCGACTTGCAAGGCGGAGAACGTCGCCCGCAAGTTGCGTCGACGCCGTCAACGAGAAAGGGAGGCGGTGGCGGCATCGCAGGGAGGTTCGGACGTGGTGGAGCAGCTGTCTCCTCCGCCGCGCCCGGATCCCTGCACCCTTCCCTCTGAGCGCCTACGCGGATTACGCTGTTCGCCCCATTTGGGACACAGGATGATCCGAGCGCCGACTGGGCCATTCCGGAGAGCTTTCCACCCATGAAGATGCCAGCGGTCGACGTGTGTGACTCGCCGTAGCTCGTCGGGCGCAGATGAGCACGGGCTCCGGCAGTGCCCGGGCTGCCCTCAACATGTTCGACGGAATGACCGAACAAGAGTCTGTATGTTTTCTTCACTCTTGTCCGATCATATTTTAGCATAGACCACTAGTTCATTTGCTCTTGATGAATGCTTGCAAATTTGAATCATGCAGGAGGTTTTCTTGTTGAATATGATCAAAGACAATGAAGAACCGACCGAAATGGAGTATGAATTGGAGGCTACCACCGCATTTGAAGTTTTTGACAGGTAAAAGACTTTATGTCTCAGATAATGGATAGGTCCTTTACAATAAAAGGAGAAATAAAATCAGGAATAGACTCTTCCCAGACTTCAGAGCATCTAGAACGAAAGGAGTGTTTTGCTAAAGCATCAGCCACCTCGTTAGACTCTCTGAAGCAATGATCACATGACATTTGAAGTTGGGACAACATCCGATCCCAATCCGAGCAAGAAGAAGAATAAGACCAAGACGCCGAAGGCAAGAGGTCCGGCATTTTCAAGATTTGAGGACATCTTGTTGGTCAAAGCTTGGTTGGCCATAACAATGGGTCCAATATGCGGCACCGAGCAAAAGGGGAACACCTATTGGACGGAGAATTGGAAGGAGTACCACGAGCAAAAGGTGTATGTGGATCCACATTCTATCGTAACCACTCGCAATGTGGCATCTCTCCAACATCGTTGGGGGATCATTCAAGGGGAAGTGAACAAGTACGTCGGCTACTACTCACAAGTGACCAAACGCCTTCAAAGTGGGATGGGAGTCGCAACTCACCTAAGCTCGATTGCCTCATCTTGTCATCCATTGCATATGTTTCTTGTGTTTGCATTCTCGTGCTCATGCATATGTTTTTCGCTAGACGGCGGTGGCGGCCACTTTGTATCACGAGGTGGAGAAGAAGCCATTTGCTTTTAGCCATTGTTGGGTCATATTAAATGGCAAGCTGAAGTGGAACCAAGTTGTGGTCGACCTCAAGTCCGACAAGAAGAGGAACGATGACTCAAGCTCCAACCAATCAATTGGGTTGGACGATGAAGAGGACGACGTTGTCGTGGAGAATGGAAAGCCACCGTGCCAAAGGACAACCGCCAAGTCATGGGAAATAAGTGGGAGAAGGCACATGCCGCCCGTGATGCCGCGGCTACCAAAATGTCATCAACATGGATGGGCATTTTTCAGTGAGGGAGAACAAGGAGGAAAGGTACAAGCTCATGTTGGATGCGCAAAAGGAAAGGATGGAGTGTGACCGGAAGAGGGCAGAGAAGAAGCTCGAAATTGAGAGGGAGAAGATCGAGTTGGAGAAGCAACAAGCGGCGATCAAATGGGAGCTCGAGAAGGCCAAGACATTTGGCGGCATAGAGCTTGAGAAGGAGAGGTTGCAACTCGCATGAGACGCGGAAGATGCGAGGATCATGTTGGCGGACGAGTCCCTCTATGACGAGCATTCGAAGAAGTGGCTTGTGGACAAGAAGATGGAGATAAACGACCATAGGAAGTACGAGGCGGCGAGGGTAGCTGCGGCTAGGATGCAATCGGAGGAGGCGGCCGGATGCAAGCGGAGCAGGCAGCCCGGATGCAGGCGGAGCAGGACGAGAAGGACGCATTCCGCCTGAAGCAGGACGCATTCCGCTCGGAGCAGGCGCCGAGCCAGTGATTCGAAGCCATCCGTCACCCTCGAACATTGATTTCATTTTGTCATGTCCGGTTTGTTGAACTATGATTTGCTTTGCTTTGTTTCGAACTTTGGCATTCGAACAGTTTGTATCGTATGATCGACGTGTATGGATTGTATGGATTTAAGGACTAGAATTTATGGTATATGAATGTGCGGCGCAATATTTGAGAAGTGCCCGATCAGTGCCCGCGAACGCATCTGAACGGACGACGCGTCCGCGGACGTTTAAGGGACCGGATTTGCCAAGTCAGTGCTGCTACAAATTCTACCTCGAGAGCTCGGCTCAGTCGCGACTTTTGCTAGCGTTTCCGGGCAAGCTCCCCACGTGAAGGAGCACATGCGTTCACGCCAAGCCGTGTAGTGTAACGTGCACCCACTCATGCACGCAGCTAGGCGACGCCCCAAAGCACCGGCATTTCAGCGCTGCCCTCCGTAATCCGGATGGGGCTCTAGGCCTAATTAGCTAGAATATGATTCTGCGCCGATCTGAGGCGCGAAAATAATAGACAATTCTGGGGTCAGAGAACGCCCAGATCTGTGCCCGGGACCGGACGTCAAATTCCGTCAATGCCAGAGCCGTCGCATGCATCGCATTGCGTGTGTTGCACAGCTAGCACTACTCCTAGTCTAGCCTTATACTACTCTGATCCTGTGTTTTAAATTTCGGCCGAGAAAAACGGATTTCGGCCGAATTTCGGCCATCTCGGCCTGGGGCGAAATCTATCCTTGGCCGAAATTGGTCAAATTTGACAAATTTTGATCAAAATTGAGTCAAATTTCAGTCAAATTCTGGTCAAATTTTGGCCGAAATTCAGCCATCTCGGCCTAGGGCAAAAAAAATTCTCAAACCCAAAATCAAAACACAGCTCTGATCAGATTAGTAATCCACCATGCAAGTGGGGAAGAGAGAGAGAGAGAGAGAGAGAGAGAGAGAGAAGATTAAGCAAGATCGAATCTGTCCGGCCTCATATGCAGCAAAAAAGGTTTAATAGATGGGATGAACATGCCATGAGTATCTAGCTAGCATATGTCGATGCATTGCTTTTGACGCATGTTGGGCTCTGCAATACCTCGCCTTTTCCATCCAGCTTTAGCTCGACCATTTTCACGGTATAAAATGTACCTATTGCCTATAAATACGTCCTCAGATCCATCTCACTCTGCCCAGCCCACAAGCCGCTGCTTCACTACACACCACCACTTCTCTTCTCTTTTGGCAACCCAGCTCGCTTCAGCAAAATGGCCCTGGCTGGAAGGCTGCTCGTCCTCCTCGCCGTCGCGCTTCTCGCCGTCTCCATCGCGGAGCACAAGGTGAGATCTCTGGTTGTGGTCATCCGGCGGGCAGTACCCACAAGGTGAGGGAAGCCAGATTGCTCGGCTTGCTTGGGATGCTTACATTGCATATTCTGTGATCAGGTGTTTGCCTCAGGAGCCGCAGAGCACGAGGATAATGTGTACCGAGTGAGCAAGGTCCTTATTTCCTCCTCGCCTTGCGATGCACATTTTTAAAGAGATTTTTGCGGGTAGATCTGTTGCTGATACGTATTTTTTTTTTCTTTTCTCCTTTCTGAGTTGTTTCTTCAGGGAGGACAGGGCAGCCTCCAGCAATACCGTGAGTCGTCGTCACCCTTTCTATTTCTACAAAAATCTTGAGAGTGCATGAAACCGAGCGCATGTCATGTAGAGTACTCCACTATATAAAAGCTGAATCTGCTGGTTTCGCCTGAAATGAAAATGTGATGGGTTGTTGATGTTGCGGTGCATGAACTGCAGAGTGCAAGCCGGCGTGCGAGTACCGGTGCAGCGACACCAAGTACAGGAAGCCGTGCCTCTTCTTCTGCAACAAGTGCTGCGACACCTGCCTGTGCGTGCCGTCGGGCTTCTACGGCCACAAGGACGAGTGCGCCTGCTACAACGACTGGAAGACCAAGGAGGGGCGCCCCAAGTGCCCCTAGTTGCAAGAAGATTCTGCCTCGCCGTTGAAGCCATTGCTCGATCGGCCAGGCCGGAGCCGGGCGGTTACATGGAGTAGCAGGTTGGCCGCTTCTGGCGACGCCGGTGTAAGAACTCGATCGAGTTCTGGGTTGTTGTAGTACGTATGTCGCATGCGTCCGCCTCTTCTCTGCGGTTCCAGAGGGCGGCGCACGCGGTTGTATCGTGGGATTCGCCACTCGATTCACGGCCTGGAACACGGTTAGTAAATCACAGTTTGTTGCATGTTGGAGGAGGCACGCCGACGCAGGTGTTGTAGCACCACAACGCGCGTAGTATATCGTGTACTCCTACCTGAGTGGGGCGCCGGTCGATGGTCGTGTTGGTTGTTCTGCGCTCTGCACTCGAGATGACGCCGGTCCACCGAGCCCGGGCATGAGGGAAACGAGGGCAACTTGCCGGAACCCCCGCCTCGAAACGAGATGCGCCGGTGGGCACTGCCCTCAAAGAGCGACCTTTTCAAGAAAAGAAAAATGTTTGAAACCCTCGCCTCTGCATTCAAGGACGCACACATCCATCTTTATCAATAAGGTCTGACAAGGCAAATACATATCGATTAACCTAAAGTCATCTTTCTAGTGGTGTTTGTCGCTACACCTATAAATTTGATGCTCTGGCCTGACCTCAGACCAACACACATGGTCTAATCTGGTGGCCTCACCAAGCCGTCTCACGGTGAACCGAGAGCGCCAACCGGTCTAGCAGACTCTTAGCGCGCACCGCATGCCCCGCTCTAGAATCCGCTGCCAACATCTTCCGTCGTCCTAGCTTCGGGAGGGATCAACACATTGTCCTTGCCAGGCCCAACCGTTGTCGATGCCAAACAACGCCACGATCGTGCGTGCGTCCATCAACACGCATCCATCGCCGAGACTCCACTACGCCATTCCGTCGAGACCCGCCGTCGTTGATGCGGTAGATGCAAGACCGCTTCACCTCTTGGCCCTCCGTCCTGCAGCTGCTTCAAAACGATGCACCAGGAGGGAGGACGACACTGAAAGCAGTGCCATCATCTGATTTGGGAGACCCACAACTAGGGTTTCCCTGGGAGCAGACGGGGCTAGGTGACAATGATGCCTTCGACAAGGAAATGACGCCCGCGACATTATCATCGTCCACCATGACCGAAGTCGGCACGGTTTTCGCCGACAGTCGCGCCACTCCGAACTAGCAGCTGACTGGACCTGTGCGGAGGTGCACCGTGGAGGCGCACGTAGCCGCCGAAACGCCGACAGGGAACTCCATCATCCCTCGTCGGCCCCTCTACATGTCAGCCGGCGAGGGATCATCAACCCAGTTACAAGAATTATTAACCTATAAAATTTAAACTACACTTGCATTGTTTACCAACTTGTCAACTAGAAAAACAGAAGGATCACCAACCCAGTTACAAGAATTATATTATAGTAAAGCAAAAATTAGCTAGCTCATGAGTCCACAACTAGTTTCTCGACCACAATGTTTAAACAAGACCCTCCAGGTCATAGTAGCTATATTGATGCATTACGTGAAAAACGGCCGCTGCAGAGTCCCATCCCTGAATTAGCCCCGTGCAAAATTTGCCTTCCAGAGAATCAGACTCTGCCTCCATGACGTGAAATCCCATTGAGTTCGCCAAAATTAGCCTTTGCTTAGGTTAAAAAAAAAGGCCCTTCTTCATGGCCAAAGCTTCCATAGTCAAAATTTGAAAATGTTCAAAAAGTAAAAAATGTTCATAATTTTATAAACATCGTCCTGAATTTGCAAAACAGAAAGTAGACAAAACAAAAGGAAAAGGAAAAAAATCTAACTAGTAAAGCAAAAAAAACACACAAGAAACCCGCACAAGAAATAGGAAAACCGAAAAAGCGATGAAGCCTAAGTTGGGCCGGTCCATCTACTCTGCAAGGGGGTAGGGGTGCGCATTTGCTTGCGGGCGCGCATGTTCCTCGCGTTACGCGAGATGAGGGCAAACAACCCTCACGTCAGGGAAGCCCCAGATGGACCGGTCCAGCCGCGCGGGAGGCCACGGCCAATTCTTTTTGTGTGTGTTTTTTCTGATTCTGTTCTAGGTTTTTGCTTTATTTTTGTATTTTTCTTTATATAATAGTACAAAAAACACTCTTCAAAACACATTTTAGAAAATGTTGAGTGAGTATTTGTAAATGTTGGACAAGTATTTTAAAATGTTGAAAAAGTATTAAAAATTAAAAAATGTTGAAAAAGTATTAAAAAAATACTGAATGACTATTTGAAAAATCTTGAACAAGTATTTAAAAAACGTTGAAAAAGTATTTGAAAATGTGGAGTAAGTATTTAAAAATGTTGGACGAGTATTTGAAAATTTTTAAACAAATATTTAAAAAATATTGAATTAAGTATTAAAATGTTGAACAAGTATTTAAAAAATGTTTAATAAGCGTTCGGACAATGTTGAACATGTATAGAAAAATGTTGATCACTTATGAAAAATTGTTTTTAACATATACGAAAATGTATAGTGAAAACGAAAACATACATAAGAAAAAAAGAAAAAAGAAAAATGGAGAGAAAAAAGAAAACCAAACAAAAAATGGAGAAGAAAAAATAAAAAAATGAAGAAGAGAAAGGAAAGCCATAGAAAAAACAAAGGAACAATGAAGAAAACATTGTCAAGAAACACAAAGAAAAAATAGAAAAAAACAATGAAACTCTGGCTAACTCCGCCTCAACTACGTCCCACTTCATTATGTGATCAGAATCCCGACCTTAGCCTTGTGGCTAGCACCGATGAAATTTATCTTCGCAACCATAGTTTGAATCCCCCCACGGCGCTCCCTTTTTTCACTATTTTTGTTTGAAGTTTGCGCGTGTGGGCCGGTCCATTACGCATTTGCGTTTTCTCGCTCACAACCAACAACCCACAAGAGGGGATAGGATTCCCTGCTGACTAGAAGAAGTTTGGGCATTTCCTATTTAGAAGCATGCGAAAGTGTTTGAACCCGCAACCTCGTTGCTGCGAGGGAATTACAATGACGACTAGGCCAACTTTGCCACAAGTGCATACTAACTTCCTTTCATACATTTATACGTATAGAAAATGCCCCCGATGTTTTCTAAGTTATCTGTTTTTCTTTTCTCTTTTCTTAAATGCATGAAGTTTTTTTAAATTTATGATATCTTTTCAATTTTTATGATTTTTTAAAGTTTGATACACTTTTTCAAAATTTGATGAACTTTTTAAAAAATTCGGTGAATTTAAAAAATCAATGAGCGTTTTCCCAAATTCATGGAACCTTTTCAATTTGATGATACTTTTCAAATTCAATGACCTTTTTCCAAATCTGATGAACCTTTTTTTCATATTTGATGAACTCCAAAATTGTTGAACTGTTTTTAAATTTTATTGAATTTGATGACCTTTTTTCAAAATCGATGAACTTCTTTAGAAATAACTTTTGAAAATTTGATCAATTTTCTTTCAAAATTGGTGAACTTTTTCCAAATTCGTGAACTTTTTTTCAAATCCATGGACATATTTTATGGCATGTGTCTGAACACTTGCTGGGCGCGGTGTCGGCCATGGGCGGCGTCCGTGGGGTGGAGGGTACCTGAGCAGTGGCCGAATCTGGGAGAGTACGACATCCACATACGGAATGGCTGGGGCTTCGCCGACAAGGTTCCGACAAGACCCGGATGACTTTTGAGGGGGGGGGGGGGGGGGTACAATGGCAACTTCGAGAGTGAGAGATAGATAGCGCCGGAGGAGGAAAGGGTCGTGAAAAGGCAAATTTTAGCATGGTTCCTCTTACCTTCCTTTTTCACATGAGAGGTAAGAGTACATAATACATCTAAGCCATTGATTTGATTAACTAGTGGTATGATTAATTCTTATCTAACCTCTCATGTGAAAAGAGAGGGTAAAAGGAAGCATGTTAAAATTATTCGTGTCGGACATGGATGTTGGAGTCCAACATGGTGGACATCTTGACTCCATAGGGCTCCCTTGATTTGGAGCAGGTTTGTGGGCTTTCATATGTTCGGACTAGTCCCGACCAATTTGATGATCTGCATTGAACGAATAAATGAGATGCCACAACCAACGATGGAACCTCCAATTTGCCGAATTTTGCGGCAAATAGAACAGCAACACACACAGGGAAGCCCCGACTAGGCTGGACCATCAGCAAGTGCGACGCACGACACTGTAGCGAGTTTTTTTGCACCATGGGTAGTTATTATTTTTCGCATTGCATTGTCGTCTTTACTGCAGCAGTCCAACAACAGTAACGCCCAGTTCACTACAACGGTCCAGCTACTGAACCAAGCACAGTAGGATTTTTTTTTCTTGTTTTCAACATTTTTTTTGGAAAACACAGACATTATTAAAATTCCAAAAAATTCAAAAGCATGAAAGTTTTTTGAATTTTGAAACAAAATTTGGAAACAAGAGCTATTTTTGAAATTCTAAACAATCTCTGAAAACCTGAATAGTTTTTGAAATTCTTGAATATCTTTTTAACACACACATGTTTGTATTTCTGAACAAAATTTGAGAATGGGAACAAACTTTGAAAAATTCAAACATTTAAAGTAAATCCCAAACAGTTTTCGGAAACATGAAGATTTTTGTATCTATGAAGCAAAATCGAGAACATGAATATTTTTTGAAATTCTGAATATTTGTATGAAAAGGTCATTTTCCGAAAAAATTAAAAAAATTCAAGAACATTAATATTTTTTTTTATTTTTTTGCAAAATATTTAAATTTTTGTAAGCATAAATAAAATTAACAAGTGAAAAATTAAAAAAACATAAACAGAAAAATGAAAAGGAGAAAAAATAACCTAGAAAATCGGGTTTTGAACTCAAGACCTCTTGGCTCGGATGTTGAATTCATACTCCAGCCAACTCATACAAAAGTCCAAACTGATGGAGGGAGGCGGGCAATATATTTCAACGCTCCCCTCAAGTCTAGGCTATTTTAATATATTTCCCACCTCTGAGGGGAGTGTTGACGTATAAATGTGTTGCCTAGTCTCTTCTATTAGTTCGGTCTTTTGGTTGCATTCGCTAGAGCATGCACTTCTACATGGTATCAGAGCCAAGAGGTCTCGAGTTCAAGACCCGGCTGGCGCAATTAAATTGTAGCCCATTTTCGGTCCACGTTTAGGCCTGAGGGAGCCACACGTGAGGGGGAGTGTTAACATATAGTGTGCCACCTAGTCTTTTCCATAAGATCGGTCTTTTGGTTGTATTGGATAGAGCATGCACTTCTACAAAAATGGGCCTGCCTATTTACTCGCCATATGCGCTTGTCCCTTTGCGAAGCGTGTCCAATTCTAAGCATTGTGTGTCACATAGGATTCACGGCAAAGTGCTGGCGGAACAAATTCGCGCCCCCGCTTGGACCTTTTTTTACATTATTCTTTATTGCAAGGTGATCACTATAGTATTGAAGAAAATATGCCTTAGAGGCAATAATAAAGTTGTTATTTATATTTCCTTATATCATGATAAATGTTTATTATTCATGCTAGAATTGTATTAACCGGAAACTTAGTACATGTGTGAATACATAGACAAACAAAGTGTCACTAGTATGCCTCTACTTGACTAGCTCGTTGAATCAAAGATGGTTAAGTTTCCTAGCCATAGACATGAGTTGTCATTTGATTAACGGGATCACATCATTAGAGAATGATGTGATTGACTTGACCCATTCCGTTAGCTTAGCACTTGATCGTTTTAGTTTACTGTTATTGCTTTCTTCATGACTTATACATGTTCCTATAACTATGAGATTATGCAACTCCCGATTACCGGAGAACACTTTGTGTGCTACCAAACATCACAACGTAACCGGGTGATTATAAAGGTGCTCTACAGGTGTCTCCGATGGTACTTGTTGAGTTGGCATAGATCGAGATTAGGATTTGTCACTCCGATTGTCGGAGAGGTATCTCTAGGCCCTCTCGGTAATGCACATCACTATAAGCCTTGCAAGCAATGTGACTAATGAGTTAGTTGCGGGATGATGCATTACGGAACGAGTAAAGAGATTTGCCGGTAACGAGATTGAGCTAGGTATTGAGATACCGACGTGGAATCTCAGGCAAGTAACATACTGATGACAAATGGAACAACGTATGCTGTTATGCGGTTTGACCGATAAAGATCTTCGTAGAATATGTAGGAACCAATATGAGCATCCAGGTTCCGCTATTGGTTATTGACCGGAGACGTGTCTCGGTCATGTCTACATAGTTTTCGAACCCGTAGGGTCCGCACGCTTAACGTTCGGCGACGATCGGTATTATGAGTTTATGTGTTTTGATGTACCGAAGGTAGTTCGGAGTCCCGGATATGATCACGGACATGACGAGGAGTCTCGAAATGGTCGAGACATAAAGATCGATATATCAGACGACTATATTTGGGCATCGGAATGGTTCTTGATGAGATCGGGAATATACCGGAGCACCGGGAGGTTACCGGAACCCCCCGGAAGGTATATGGGCCTAATTGGGCCTTAGTGGAAAAGAGGGGAAAGGAGCAAAGGAGGGGGCGACCCCCCCCCCCAAGCCCAATCCGAATTGGGAGGGGGCCGGCCCCCCTTTCCTTCCTCCCTCCTTCTCCTTCCTTCTCTCCTAGTCCAACTAGGGAAGGAGGGGAATCCTACTCCCAGTGGGAGTAGGAATCCCCTTGGGGCGCGCCTAGGAGGGCCGGCCCCTCCCCCTCCTCCACTCCTTTATATACGGGGGAGGGGGGCACACCATAGACACACAAGTTGATCAGTTGATCTTTTAGCCGTGTGCGGTGCCCCCTCCACCATAATCCACCTCGGTCATATCGTAGCGGTGCTTAGGCGAAGCCCTGCGTCGGTAACTTCATCATCACCGTCATCACGCCGTCGTGCTGACGAAGCTCTCCCTCGAAGCTCTACTGGATCGTGAGTTCGTGGGACGTCGCCGAGTTGAACGTGTGCAGTCCGCGGAGGTGCCGTACCTTCGGTGCTAGGATCGGTCGATCGTGAAGACGTACGACTACATTAACCGCGTTGTCATAACGCTTCCGCTTTCGGTCTACGAGGGTATGTGGACAACACTCTCCACTCTCATTGCTATGCATCACCATGATTTTGCGTGTGCGTAGGATTTTTTTAAAATTACTACGTTTCCCAACAAGTATCTTATATAAGAGTATAAACAATGTCTATGGATGGATCTTTCATCCATCCCGCACACATCTTATTTCTAGTTAGTTTGGCTAAATCATGTGCAACACAAATTAGCCTCTCTAGAAGTATGCTAAAAAATAATATGCGAAAAGTCACACGCAAGATGATATGTGAGAATCATGGGCCGCACAATTAGTATATCATGAAAAATTGTCGCTGACGGGCCGAAAGAGCGACCTCCGTTCTTCAGTGTCTCTATTAGCTCGATCTTGTCGGAGCTCATCTCCATGCAATTATACCCCGATTGTAGTTGCCAAATTAAGACCAAACCGTAAGTCCAGTGCCTCGGCCATGAGCACATCTTCACACCAATCGATTTTCCGTTTTCTGCCGCGAAGAATTTGCCATTAAAGTCGCTGATAACAGCATCATACAAGCCCTTGAATAAGTCTGGGTCAAAATCTTCATTCACATTTAGCTTTACATAGTTCCTCCTCTGCCTTTTCTGTTGCTGCTCGGGCATTCTTCGCTAGCTGGACCGACGCACTCGTTTTTCTTATTTGCGGGTTGACGAACGCACTCACCGACGGGCTCGCGCCGCGCCGGACGTCGGCGGTCGATCAGTTCAAACCCCACCGTGCTCACGAGGCGCGCTGCACGCTCATGCTCGCCAACCAAACCCACTCACTGTCACTGCCTCACTACTCACTCGGTACCCAGTGGGCACGTGACCCCATAAGTGCTGGTCACCGGCCAGGGACCCCACACGATTTAAGTTCGTGCGTTGGTTCTAGAAAAAAAAGTTCGTGCGTTGGCGCGTTTGGTTAGGTCACGGTGCAATTTCATTGTACTGGACCAGGAGCAGGCAAGTCAAAGCGTATGTGAGTTTTTTCTTACCTCCACATTATTGGTACGGATGCCGGATCCTTGTACCCTAAGAAAGAATTAAAAAATACAAGAAAAAATGTACGTACCTCTACAAACGGAGAGCCAGAGTTGCTCTAAACAAACGCGTGGCCCTTGACTAACCCGAACCCGTTCCCAAATATAGTAAACATATTTTTAATTTTTTATAAGTCAAACTTAGCAAAAATTGATCACATTTATAAGATTTTTTGAGTGAATTTCATTTTTTTAACCTCCTAGATTCATGTTCGTGACATCAACCACCCATTTAGCATTACCTTTCCACACTTTTATCCAATTCAAACAAACTTATGCACAAATTATTATTATAGTTGATCCAATGCTCGCTGTGCTTGCCACGGTCGTTGATTTAGTTTTACCCTTTGCCTTTTTAATGGCCTGCTTCAGTTTTGGGTTGATCGAACGAAACCCAACCACGTCCAGGCGCACTTAGCCCAACCGCACCTCCCACCTAGTTGAGACCCACCCAACCCAAACGTGCACCCCCACCCGGCGAGCCGCACCTAGCCGAGCGCCCCCGCCTGGTCCAACTGCGTACAACCATTCCCCCCCTCCTTTCTTTCCTTCTCTTTTGCTCCCTTCGTATCTTCTTTTTCGGCGATGGAGCAGCCGAGGCAATCTTGGTGACCGCCGACGGTTTGTGGAGCACATGCATCGAGTGGTAGCCTCCAATATCCCCTATCTCTTGCTCCTCTACAACCTTTCAACGCTTGTTCTATTTTGAGACGAAAATGAGATATTTTGGCCGGCCAGGGATGGTTTTTATTGAGAAGTTGATTTTCTTGGGGGAGGGGTTGAGCACTTGTAAGGTTCAGATCATTCATGGTGCGTGTTGCCGCCTGTCTAATTTGACTCTTAATTATTAGATATACACATTAATTTTCATACATTTGTTTGCATTGTTTTGAATTATTTTCCATCCTGATAGCTTGTGCTTGTCTCCTTCATTTTAACTATATGTAACTGAAGAGTGTTATCAAGTTGTTTGCCAAAGAATTAGTGTTTGAGTTTTTTTTCTTCTTAGGTCTAATAGATTTGTGGTTGGTTCGAGCTGTGGAATTAAGTCCTGGTGCTTGCATTTATTCTGGATTTATTTCAGGATATCCGGTGATGCACGTTCAGTGGGAGATGACGTTTCCGTCGACTGCGAGACGTCTACGGTTACTTCGTAAAATCTCAAGATAATATGCTGGCTCAGTCTCTCGGAAGTGCTCATAGGGGTAGGGTGTGCGTGTGTGCGTTCATACGGTTAGTGTATGCGAGTATATATGAGCGCCTGCGTCTGTACTGCATTAAAAAAAGTGTATGAGTACCCACAAAAAGAAAGTGTATGAGATTTAAATTTAAATGGTTAATGCAAAAAGAAGAGTATCTTCCAGTCGTTTTTTTTTGAGAATCTTCCAGTCGGGTAAACGGGCGTGCTTGATCCGCGAACCCCGTAGGGCGGCAGAAGACAGATCTGTATCCACGAAAGCGACGGCCCCAAAGCCCAGGATTTCTATCGCCTTTCCGCTTTATTCTCCCCAGAAATCCAACGGCGAAAACATACTCCCTCGCTTCTCCCCGACCCGTCGGTGGAGGTGGAGCAGAACTGTCAAGCTCGGGGTTGGGCGAATCCCCACCGCCCTCGGAAAATCGGGGGAAACGCTGCTCTAAAACCCCGAGATTTTGGCCCCGGGTTCTCTCCCAGCCGTTGCAGAAGCTGCCGTTCGCCTAGGAGCTGGCGGTAACCCGGGATCCGGCCGGCGAGCCATTCTCCTCCGCGAGCAGCTGCTCACGCCTCAAGCCCTCTACGGCAGCTTCCGCAGTTCCGAGCTCCGTCCTTCCTCCCGTCGCGGCATCGCAATCTTTCGCCATTGGGTTGTGAGGTATGAGCTTGTTTTGTTTTTATCCCGTGGTTAGTCCCCCCCTCCACTGATCCCGACGCCAAGATCCGCCCCTGTGAGCCTCGCGCTTCACTCCTTCTGCTGGGTGCTGGCGACATGTGTGGGATTTTAGAGATCTGTTGTTTCAACAATTTTGGTGAAGTTTGGTGGTTAGGATACACTGATGTGATACACGAAAGCCACATGCTTTCTTTCCTGTTTATTATCGTCCGTCTATGATTGCCTCAGGTGAAATTGCGGTTCCCCGCAAAAAAAAAAAAGACTTGAAATTGCGGCTGCAGCAGATTTAGGAAAAATTATATGTAATGGACCATAATTAGTAAAAAAAGACAATCTTATTCAGTGTGCAATTCTCAGGATAAACCATGGCCGTCAAGGGGGGTCCTGCGGACAACAGGACTAGAAGCATCGTGTCTATATGCATAGTGATTGGCTTGTGCTGCTTCTTCTACATCCTCGGGGCGTGGCAGAAGAGTGGCTTCGGAAAGGGGGACAGCATTGCCCTGGAGATCACGAAGCGGACCGATTGCACCATCTTACCCAACCTCAGCTTCGACACACACCATTCCAAACAAGGCAGCTCCGGCGATCTTGTTTCGCCGGTGAAGAAGTTTAAGCCATGCCCGGACCGCTTCACGGACTATACACCTTGCCAAGATCAAAACAGAGCTATGAAATTTCCTCGGGAGAACATGAATTACAGAGAGCGGCACTGCCCACCGCAGAAAGAAA
Organism: Triticum aestivum; assembly: GCF_018294505.1. Classification (NCBI taxonomy): domain Eukaryota; kingdom Viridiplantae; phylum Streptophyta; class Magnoliopsida; order Poales; family Poaceae; genus Triticum; species Triticum aestivum. Next base: position 344,536,844 of record NC_057808.1, on the reverse strand, counting down.
AGCTGCACTGCCTGGTACCACCCCCTAAGGGATATGTTGCTCCATTCCCATGGCCCAAAAGTCGGGACTATGTTCCTTTCGCAAATTGCCCCTATAAGAGCTTGACGGTCGAGAAAGCCATACAGAACTGGGTGCAGTACGAGGGCAACGTCTTCAGATTCCCTGGTGGAGGGACACAGTTCCCTCAAGGTGCTGATAAGTACATTGATCAACTGGCGTCAGTTATACCGATTGCCAACGGAACCGTCAGGACTGCATTGGACACTGGTTGCGGGGTAAGCGGAGATATCAAACTGTATATTGCTTACTGCTACTTCGCGAGCTTCTTCTGACTTTGTTCATGTCCTAAAATTCTGAATTTTTTCAGGTGGCTAGCTGGGGAGCTTACTTGTTAAAGAGGAATGTTTTAGCCATGTCGTTTGCACCCAGAGATTCACACGAAGCCCAAGTACAGTTTGCTCTGGAGAGAGGTGTCCCAGCTGTTATCGGTGTTCTTGGCACAATTAAACTCCCTTATCCATCAAGAGCCTTTGATATGGCCCATTGTTCTAGGTGCTTGATTCCATGGGGAATGAATGGTGAGCCTCTAATCATGTGTCCTTCTATACTGTGCATCCAATATATGGGCTTGATACATTTTGTTATTGCGTAAATACCTTGTGCCATTTTGATGCAGTTCTTGTTCTACTTCTCAATTTTTTTTCTGTATTTGCTGATATGCAGATGGACTCTATATGATGGAAGTTGATAGGGTTCTAAGACCTGGCGGATACTGGGTGCTGTCAGGTCCTCCAATTAACTGGAAGGCGAACTACAAGGGTTGGCAACGTACAAAGGAGGATCTTGAAGCAGAGCAGAACAAGATAGAGGAAATGGCTGAGCTTCTATGTTGGGAGAAAGTCTCGGAGAAGGGTGAGACGGCAATATGGAGGAAAAGAGTAAATACTGAGTCCTGTCCATCTAGGCTAGAAGAATCCACTGTGCAGATGTGTGAATCAACAAATGCAGATGATGTCTGGTATGTTTCTACTGTAGTTTTGTGAAACAATCTATTGGACAGAATTGCTAACTTTAGCTTAATATCCTTTAGCTGGATTCAGAGTATATATTACGATAGTCCAGCATCAATAGGTATACTGTCCGGTCAATGCATTATTTTTGCTTTGCCTACTTAGATGTGCCGATGCATTAACAAGTTCTTAGGAGTTCTGGTTAATAATTTATATAACCTCTCTCCTATCCTAATTTTCACTTATTCTTGCAACACCAGGTACAAGAAGATGAAGGCATGTGTTACACCTCTTCCTGATGTACAAAATCCAAGTGAAGTTGCCGGGGGAGCAATCAAGCCCTTCCCAAGCAGGCTCAACGCAGTTCCTCCAAGAATTTCTAATGGGTTAATTCCAGGGGTTTCATCTGAGGCATATCAGAAAGACAACAAAATGTGGAAGAAGCATGTGAAGGCTTATAGCAATGTGAACAAGTATCTACTTACTGGTAGGTACAGAAACATCATGGACATGAATGCAGGTTTTGGGGGCTTTGCTGCGGCGATCGAGTCCCCAAAATCTTGGGTGATGAATGTGGTGCCAACCATTGCAAAGATTGCAACCCTGGGGGCTGTTTATGAGCGAGGATTGATTGGCATTTACCATGACTGGTATGGCTTGTTATGCCTGAATCTCGTCCCAGTAAAGTTGTTGTCATGAACTTACTGACACGTCTCACAATTTCATGTCAGGTGTGAAGCTTTCTCTACTTATCCAAGGACCTATGATCTTATCCACGCTAGTGGCCTTTTCACCTTGTATAGCAATAAGTAAGCTGCTCTTGTCCTGCGGCATCAGTTCTGTCACCTTGTGTAACAATTAGTAAGATTGCCAATGCTGATTCATTCTGTATGTTAAAACCAAACAGGTGCAGCATGGAAGACATCCTCCTTGAGATGGACCGCATCTTGAGGCCTGAAGGTGCTGTTATAATGCGTGACGATGTCGATGTCTTGACAAAGGTGAACAAACTTGCTCGGGGCATGAGATGGAACACGAAGCTAGTTGACCACGAGGACGGCCCCTTAGTGCGCGAGAAGGTCTTGTATGCTGTGAAGCAGTATTGGGTTGGCGGAAACCAGACGGCCGCATCGTGAAGAACATATTCTAACACGGGGAATTCTGGGATCCACCTTTGAAGCTGGCGTCCAGGAATTGAGATATGGAGTCATCAGGTGCGAACAAAAATGGCCTACTCTCCTCCGGGGTACCAATGAAGCAATCAAGGTTGATTGGCAGCAGTATATTGTTGTAACAGTTTTGTAATTTAATTTCATTCGTCATTCAGCATGAAGTTACTCTGGTTAATTGAAGGATGTATTGTCAAGAAATATTATTGCTTTAGTTTCTGTAATGTTGCTCATGCTGCAACTTCTGAATGTTTGCTTTATTACCAGTAACCCCATTGCTTTGTTGTTTTTGTTATGTACGGTTATTTCTTCCGTAACTTTACTGTGCTGTTACCTGAACGATCTGAACATTTTCTACTCAAGAATATATTTAGAAGAGTTTTTTTTTTTGGCAATTTTAGAAGAGATATTTTCTTCCTGTGGGGAGCTTAATGGAACAATGGATGGGAGAACCTCTTGGTGATCCTGCTCCATTCCACTATGTGCATGCTAAATGTTCGGTGCTCCTGCTCCAATTCCACAATGTGCAGTTCTGAGTAGTATAAAGAGTCGATGCATATGTTTTAGTGCAAAGATGCTGCATATCTACTGTTACATCCAGAAATAAAATGCAGATTGATATGCCGCCTGAGTGCCTATGCTTTAGGTTGCTTTCTTACTGAATTAGATTGCAGGTAATATTACTGTCTTTTGTGATTCTTTTGAAGATTATGCTGGCAAGCCTTCATTACCATTCATAGCTTCAGACAACAGGCCAGACCAAAGGTTCAATATAAGTTAATGGTATGTTCCTACTTACTCCTAAAACTGACCTTTTTTTTACTTAATCAGGACATAAAACATATCTTAAATGGCTTTACTGCAGTGCATAATTTCTTGGATAGCCAAGCTTCCTGACAGGCTAACTGTGAATGTAGGTGCAGGAAGAGAGAAATGGTGGATTTAGGAACTGAATAAATGCAAGAGTTTGTTGCTTATCCTAAACAAGTAAGTATTATTATGTGGGCGATTTACCTCCTCCAGTTTTCTTCTTCGTGGTGAGGACGTGATTACATGTTCGCTGTTGCTCCTCCCAGCTCACACAATAAGTGAAGTTTTAGACATACCTTCAGTCATTCTGTTAAAGCTTTGATTTCCAATATCATTTTAAATATTTAGACTTGAAAACCATTGATCAAGATAGATTGCACGTATGATTACTTCTGTGGCTCATAGGAAACTGAAATAGTAACTCCTCAACTAGCATGAAAAAGGGTGAATCAGAATATAGGGCGAGTCTTTGTTGCAGTAATTTAGTGCTTGGTATTTCCATGCAAGTTGATCTTCTACTGTACCACGCATGTGCTTACACTTTAGTTCCTAAGCTTTTTGCGGTGTTTTTTAACTGTATTTTCTTCGCTGTTTCGACGATTTATTGTGACGTGGCTGATATTTTATTTTCTGTCTCTTTCTGTGTTAGGTGTAACATTAAGTTCTGTCTTTTGAAGATGGGCCCAATGTAGATCGATTCGCAGATGCCAATAAATGTTTCTCGGTGGGTTTCGCTAACAGAACTTGTATACCTTGCCGACGTGCTCCTGGTAGAACGCACCATGTAACTACGATCTATGACTGATGCCACTTGCTCAGTTTAAAATATCGGCAATCAGTTTGCGGATAACAAAGTTCTTTACCTCGTGGCAACAGCTGATATGAGCTGCTTACTTTTTGTATGGTAAAAAGAATTACATGAGTGTGATACTAAGAGTATTATTGTGACCGTGACCTATCAGGTCGAATATACAAAGAGCTTTATTACCTTCACCAACCTATCATGTCCAATATTCCCTTCGTTTCTTTTTTTACTCTAAGTCAAACTTCATCAAGTTTGACTAAGACTAGAGAAAAAATAAATAAACATTCAGAATATCAAACCAGTATCATTGTATGCACCATATAATTAACTTTTATGTTGTATATCTTTAGTATTGTAACGTTGATAATTTTTAATATAAATTTGGTCAAACTTTACGAAGTTTGACTCGAGACAAATTTTATATATAGAGTAAAAAGAAATAATGGGAGTACATACTACTTCCGTTACAAAATGTACTGTGTATTAGTTTTTTTTTAAATTAAACATGTCAAAGGTTGACCAAATTTATATTTAAAAACCAACATCCACAATACAAGATTAGTATTATTGGATCCATAATGAAATGCACTTTTATATTTTAATTATTTAATATTGTAGATGCTGACTTTTTTTAATACTCCTGATGTCGATAGTTTCTTCTATAAAGTTGGTTAAACATAGATATGTTTGACTTATGCAAAACTTTATATGCACCACATTTTGAAATGGAAGGAGTATTATATTGTCATTTTGTGTCGCTAAAAAGTCATCACAGATGATAAAAAAATGTTGTCACAAATGGGTTTGGGTTTTTCAGCCGTCTGCCTTTAATAGTCAATAATGATACGAGGTTTTGCAGACGGTCTTGAACTTTTGGGCCATTTTTTACTCATTAATTGTGCGTGACTAAGTAAACATTAATTGGTTTAACAAAGACAAAGGATTAAGAAACAAATGACATTTTGTTACCTCGTTGGCTAGCTTTTTCTTGAAGTTGTTGTTGGCTTTCATTGCTAAAAAATCAGAACCTCTTGTAGCATATTGGTTGCAATTTAATTTAATTTATTTGTAAAAAGAATCAAGTGAGTGTGATGCTCAACAGATATTGTGAATGTAACCTATCAGGCCCAACACCTATTATCATATTGTTATTTGTATCGACAAAAAGCCATCATAGATGATTAGAAAATGTTATCGCATATGGTTTTTGAGATGTTGTCTGGCTTTAATAGTCGGTGTGATAATAATTTTTGTAGGGATAATATGAGGTCATTGCAGACGATCGCGTGATTTTGGGCCATTTCATATTCTAAAGATAAACGTTGCCTGGTTTAAAATATTGGCAATTGGTTTGTGCATAACAAAGTTTTTCACGTCATGGCGGCATCAGATATGAGGTGCTTACTTTGTAGGGTAAAAGAAAAGCACGTGGGTGTGATACTCAATAGATATTGCGACTGTGACCTATCAGGTTGAATATATGAAGAGCTTTATTACCTCCACGGGTCTACCAAGTCCAAGATGCATTCCTTACTATATTGCCTACATGTTGATAAAAAAAGGCATCATAGATGGTTGAAAAATGCCGTCCCGGGCGGATTTGTGAGCCATATCTACCTTTGATGCCAGTATTAATATGAGGTCATTGCAAACGATCGGGTATTTTGGGGGGGGGGGGGGGGGGGGGGCAATTCTTACTCGTTGGTTTTGGAGACTGGACAAATATTACGCGTGTTAACGACGACAAATGGCTTTTTTTTTTTTTGGTTGAGAGAAAGACATTCTGTTCTCTCCCTGGCTAATTTCCCCCTTTATTCTTTGTTTTCCGGGAACATGCCAATAGGGCATGAAGTTCAGTGCTGGAGCTAAAACTTGGTTTACTTGCAAGAGCAGCAAGTTATGTCTGGCATCGTGCCCGAGCACCCACGGAGATGTCCCATTCCTAACCTCGGGCATCCGATCTAGATCGCGCTCGTAGCTGCTAGTGCATGCATCTCGCTCACATCTTTCTTCCAGATAGGCCAGATAGGACAGACGATAGCAAAGGGGATGCTCATTGGACAATGATGCACACGATGCGAATTCCAATAATTCAGTTCCGTTGTCCCGTCAAGATAATAATAATATATCATGACCGTTTGCCATGACCTAGTTCACCTGCATGCATAGTCCATAGACGAATCATTTCATCGTCCAACACACGCACGAGATCTGTTACGTACGTCAAGATCGTAATCATCGCGGGCGAGGGGCCGTAAAGGCTCCCCACACGAATGTCCGGGATCCACGACGGGTCACTGGTGGATAGCTCCGTCCGTCCGTGGACGAACTGTTCTTCTGCCCGAGTGTCCGTCCCACAAACCTGACCTGGCCACGCACTCGCTGGCCTGCCCCGTTGAGGTTTCAACGAGCTGCATGCTTGCCCTAAACAGGACTCCGCTCCTCTCAGAAAAGAGAAAGAAACGACAGAACATGGTTCGTCCGAGAGAAGTGAAGGACGGGACGGCACCTCACCTCACCTCAGCCAGTACAGCCAAAGCCAGCGCACAATGGGAACCGTGCCGTACCATGGGACGTGATACCACGAGGCGTTTTTTCTTGCCAGCAACTCAGCATGGCAAAATTAACAAATTTGATCTATGGATGAAATCAAATCACAGAATGAACTGCCCGTGAAACTATTTCACGCGGCTGATCTTTTTGTGTGACGTCCGACACGAAGGCGCCACACTACACTGTGCAACGCCTCACAGATAGGCACTACACGTCTGGCCAGCATCGCATCCGTGTGATCCGAAAATTATTAAGTCAGTGTGCAGCGCCTGAGAGCTAGGCACCACACTATACAGTGTAGCGCCTAGCTCTTAGGCTCTGCACAATGACTTAGCAATTTTTAGGCAGTCTGGGGTGCAACGCTGGCCAGACGTGTAGCGCCTATGTGTGAGGCGTTGCACAGTGTAGTGTGGCGCCTTCGTGTCGGGCGTCACACAAAAAGTCAGCCGTGTGAAATAGTTTCACGGACAGTTCATTCTGTGATTTGATTTCGTCCACAGGTCAAATTTGTCAAATTTGCCACTCAGCATCACATTATTGGTAAGAGTATCTCTAGCAAACCCCGCATCCCGCCGACCCGCAAAACGCGTTTGCAGTTTGTGGAAAAATGGTTTTACAGGCCGGCGCGGACGGATGCAGAGGCAGACCCTGCAAAACAGACCCGTATAAAAGGATATTCGTGAAATATGCTTTTTTACGGGCCGGCTTTGCGGGGTCTGGTCTGGCGCCGCTCTTCCCGGCCCGCAAAACATAAATTTGCACCTCAATTTGACACAACATAATGCATTTTTTTTTGCTTTTTCAACAAATATTGAATACATAGGACATCACCAAATCTTTGCTAGAATAGTAAGACCAAAGAAAACAAGAACCATAAGTATGCATTTTAGAAGATTTTCAACTTCCATAACTGCTCCCACTAGTTGGGTCAATATCTTCTCCATGCATTCATTGTTGATATGTGGATTTTTGATTTTGCATTCTTCATTCTTCATCTTTGGTTCAAAAAAAGTAGACGTTGCTTCTCCTCTAGTTGCACATGCAGCCGCATCATTGCCTTCGATTCTACTAAGGAGTGCACGAACGTCTATTAAGTTTCTTTCTATCAATAAATCAATGTATTCGCCTTCCCAAAAACAAAATGAGCATCCATCTTCCTATACACATAATGATGTTAGAAATGAGCTATCGCAATTGAACCAAAGATTGAGCAATCGAAATGAGCCGAATGAAAACAACACGTACCCCGTCGTTTTCGCATTTGAAGAACACCCATCCGGGGTGCTTCGGCGTGCCCGAAGTTAGCCGCAGCACTGTCCGTGTGCAGTCGTCGCACTGTATGAGCGGCATCGGTGAGCCATAGAGCCTCTGCGCGAGCGCCGAGCCCGGCGGCCGGCCGGCCGTATCCATGCCCGCAAACCGTCGGCGGTGGCGACAGGACGAACCCGTACCTGCATGCGGAGATGCGATTTTGCCGCGGCTGCGCGAGATGCTCCCCGACCATTCCATCGCTTGGCGCAGCCACCGGCGGCCGGAAAAGCCAAATCCGGCCGCCGGCGACAAAGGGCCGCAGATCCGCAACTGTCTGGCCCGCCGATGTAGGAGGGGGGTGGCGGAGGGCAACCTCGTGCGTGTGGTGGCTTTTCGGCGTGCTCCCGCCAACTACTTCCGGAATCTTGGGCGGCGGGGCGAGGGGGAGAGGGGAGGTGGTTGGTGGGGAAAAGCGCGGGCTGAAAATGTCCTCCCCACCAACCGCTCCCGCTATATGCAGGGCACCGAGGGACGGGGGGGGGGGGGGGGAAGGGGTTGGAACCCGCGTATTCGCGGGTTCAAGATTTTGCCGCGCCCCTCAAAATTTTTTGCGGGCCAGCCGTGTTTGCCATGTGTGTTCGGGCGGGATTTTCCGTCCCGACCTGCATTTTGGCGGTTATTTTGCGGGTCGGGGCTTTTTGCGGGGTCTGCTAGAGATGCTCTAACCACATGGTGCGGGACAACAAAATAGCGTGTGACTCATCAGAAAATGCGGCTTGGCTCTCGGGTGCATAGCCACTTGGCATGACAATTTTGTTTTTGTAAATTGTGAAAGGAGTCCAGAAATTCTTGGCAATAAACTCGACTTTATGTTGTACCCATATATAAAAAATTTCATGGATGAATAACTACCGTCGACTTTTGAGAAAAAGAAATTTTGAAGGACAAAAAGTGTGAATAATAACTTCAATATAGTGCTGGCTTTTTTTCCCGCAAAAAGAATGTTGGCTTTATTTTTTCGCCCACATTAACATCAAAGTAATTTCTTGGCGATTTTTTTACATAAGAATACTTGATCCTTTTTTGCTAAAAAATATCATGAATGTTTGACTATTTCACAATTTCTATTTTTCTCAAGAAAACAGGTGCATCTACACCCAGGTTCCAAACGTCCGCCTCCATGACTCATGCTCAATCTTATCACACACAGGGTTGTGGGTATCAGACGGATTACAAAGGCATGACCAGACGAGCTTCACGGAGTTAAGTGGATGTTAACTTCTTTAAAAAAATTAGGAGAGTAAGAGCAACTTCAATGGGCGACCCATTTCGTCCGCCGTCGTCCGTTTGGGTCGACGCGGACATAAAAGTCGGCCCAATGCGCCGACCCAAACGAACGCGCGTCCGCTTTTGTCCGCCTACCGACCCATTTTCGGCCCATTTTTGAGCCGGATTTGCGTCGGCACGGACATGAGACGGACGCGCGCACGCTCGCCCTCTCTCCTTCACGGGCCCGCTGGTCGGTGGCACATTGGCCTCTCCACATCCAACAGCACACCCTCGCCCGCCTGCTTCGTCACCGACGCCGCCGGCCATTTTTTCCGATAGAAAAAGGATACATAGATAGTTCTAGCGTACACAGATAAAAGAAAAGACCAACTACTCGTCGCCGCTTTCCGACTCCGACTCGGTAATGTCCTCCTCCGACGTCTGAATGTAGGCGTCAGCATATTGCTCGTCCTCGAAGTACCACCCCGACGTTTCTCGTAGCTTCAGTTTCAATTGAACGGCCTGCTTCCGCGCACGCTTGTCCTCCCGATAGGTGGCTCGCTCCGTCCTCCTTGCCTCCCTCTCCGTCCTCCTTTGCTTGTAGAACAGGCGCTCGTCGACGATGTCCTGCGGGAAGCGTTCGCGCCACACCACCATTGCTTCCACGTCCATCTCGGCGATGGCGAGGTGACGCTGCCGCCTCCGGTGGACACGACGATCCTCGTCGGTGAAAAGCCGCGGGAGAGGTGCGAGATCCTGCGCCCGCTGGCTCGACACGTCGGGAAAATTCATCTCCCCACGAGGCCTCAGGAGGCGCCACGCCGCCGCGTCGTGCGCGCGGGCCGCCTCCTCTGCGGTGTCGAAGGTACCGAGGATGAGGCGTTTCTCGTCAAACCAGATCTCGGAGGAGAAGGCGCCGGAGCGGCGCTCGCGGACTCCGCGAAAATCCGAAGCGCCCAGGCGGCGAATTGACATGGTGGCGCAGAGGCGGCAGGCTAGTGAGAGGGGGCGACACGAGTGGGCGGCAGACAGAGTGTGGAGGGAGCGCCTTCTTATAACGAGCGCCGGCCGCGGCCCGCGCGCTGGAGCGCCAAAACCAGCACGCGCTAGCCCGATTTTCGCCCGCACGTGCGAACCTTTCCCGTGCGCTGGAACGCCAAAACCAGGGCGACGACATGGCCGCTGGCATGATCTTCGGCGTGCTGGGCGCACTGCCGACCCAAATCTAAAAAAGGGCGGACGCCGGGCGGACGGCTGACCTAAACGTACAAAAACAGACAAAAGCGCCGTCCGTTTGAGTCGGCCCGTTGGAGTTGCTCTAATCCCCTGCCTATGTATTGTTACGATGCACACAATCATATATTCTATTTATTAAAAGTTCCAACTAACAAGCTCCAGTAACAAAGTAAAAGAATAAATAAAAAATAGCCACAACCGGCAAAAATAAGAACATATGTCTACACACAAAGGAACCGCTATCCAAACTTGTTGTACGTAGCCTGTGCCACCCTCTCCCATTGATTGCACTCAGATACCAAACCAGGTTAACTAAATCAGGTTTATTGTCTTCCGTGAATCCCTTGTACGATTATCTTCTCGATATTTTCTTTCCCGTATGAGCTTCCGTAGATTCTCAAGACCCATTTGAGAATCAAGGTCTTCTACTGGCTGCTGCTGGTGATTAGGAATCATACCCCGGCCAAAGGATAAGATAACTTAAAGAAATGTATGGAAGGAACATGAATCTTTTGATGAAAAAGGGAGGCAAAACCTTTGCCTTCATTCTTTAATTAAGAAGAGTTTTACAAAGAAGTACACATGCCGTATAGAAACAACACACTCAATAGTCCACTTTCATGGCATCAATTAACTCAAACATTTAGCCTCCGCCACCCCCACAAAGCAGCTTTCGACCTAATCTTACCCGCGATGATGGTTGGCATGGCGGGTACATTCCGCAAGATCCTCACATTTCGCTCATTCATATTTCTCACGAGATAAGCATAAGGAGGGACGCCATCCCTTTTTGAGCGCTTCCGTTGTTGCTGAACCCCTAACTAAATCTTTTGGTGTCATAATACTCTGGAAAACCTAGCTAAATTCATGATGATGTTTGGCATGGTGGATACATTCCGGAAGACCCTCGCATTAATCTTTGAAGAAACTTAGCTAGTGTTTCCGCACGGATTAACAAGAAGCTTAGCAATTTTGCCGATCTTTGTAGCTAGCAGCTAGTTTCCCGCTTTCACAGATAGAGATCGTAAGACAGTCATGATAGGGGCTACTATTTTCAAGACTATATTTGAAAAACACAACAAATCATGTGTTCAAGGTGTTAAATCTAGCGACCATACTAATGTAATTCTATTTCCATGTCCGTTGTTAAACACTTGGGGCGGAAACTCCTGCAAGGCGACCTACTAAAAGCATCTCTAGCAGACCCGCAAAATCCTGACCCGCATATGACTTTTGCAGTTCGCGGAAAAGGGTATATGCAGGCCGGCGCGGGTGAGGTCAGACTCAGACCCTGCAAAACGGACCCGTAAAAAATGATATTCGGTGAATATGCTCTTTTACGGGTCGGCTACGCGGGGTCTGCTTCGACCTGCAAACCGGAGACGCCCAATTATCGAATTTGACATTGATTCCAACAAATAAGTTCAAATTCAAACAATAGAACACAGTTCACGCGCAAATAAAAGCTTAAGTTTTGTAGGACAAACGCAAAAGAGGGTCTTGCAAAAGTGACGACCATGTCCGGCATCATCTTGGCCGATCTTCACTCCATGCCATCGAGTCCATGGAGTTCATCGGAACCACCGAATCCACCTCCGGTGCTTGTTCCAACTCCCGCACCGAAATCATCGGCTGGTGCACTGAACGCATCGACGACACTGGTTCCAAACCCCGCTGAGAAAACATCTCCGACACTGTAACACGCGCTGGCCGACGCAACCATTCCCCTCTTCAAGATTTCTCTTCTTGCCATATCATGCCATTCTTTGGTGAGGTCGTCCATGTCATTGTGGTTCATTGTCATGATCTTGTTCTCTTCGGCGAGCAACTTGGACATGGCTTTGTTTTCAGCGACACGTGCTCTTCTCTCCTCAATGGCCGCTTTGCGCAGCCCCTCTTCCTTGAGCATTTGCCATTTTCCTTGCTTCTCCCGTGCCTTCTTCTCGGCCAACTCTTTCTTAATCTCCAACGTCTTCGCTAACATCAACTCATTTGATTGCACCATGACATCAATCTTCTCCTGCAAGATCGACGCTTCGTGCTCTCTCTTCATCTTCTCCTTAGTCTTCTTGTCGCCATCGGGCTTGTTCAAGTTTCTTGGGCCATCCTCATCTTCATCCATGTTTTGAACCTCTCTTCGGTGGGGATTTTTTGTCAATCAACTTCCACTTCTCGCACTCTTTGAGCAAGTCCCAACAATGCTCTAGTTTGAAGAATTTGCCCTCCGAAGCTTCCATGTCTTTGTATCTTTGTTGGGCAATTTTGTCCTACACAATTTGAACAAAGTAAATGATGCAATCATTTCATATGATGCAATATGATGAAGGAAATATGCCCTAGAGGCAATAATAAAGTCGTTATTTTATATTTCCTTATATGATGATAAATGTTTATTATTCACGCTAGAATTGTATTAACCGGAAACTTGATACATGTGTGGATACATAGAGAAAACACCATGTCCCTAGTAAGCCTCTACTAGACTAGCTCGTTAATCAAAGATGGTTAAGTTTCCTAACTATAGACATGTGTTGTCATTTGATGAACGGGATCACATCATTAGGAGAATGATGTGATGGACAAGACCCATCCGTTAGCTAAGCATTATGATCGTTCAGTTTTATTGCTATTGCTTTCTTCATGTCAAATATATATTCCTTCGACTATCAGATTATGCAACTCCCGGATACTGGAGGAATACCTTGTGTGCTATCAAATGTCACAACATGACTAGGTGATTATAAAGATGCTCTATAGGTATCTCCGAAGGTGTTTGTTGAGTTGGCATAGATCGAGATTAGGTTTTGTCACTCCGAGTTTCGGAGAGGTATCTCTAGGCCCTCTCGGTAATACACATCATAAGAAGCCTTGCAAGCAAAGTGACTAATGAGTTAGTTGCAGGATGATGTATTACGGAACGAGTAAAGAGACTTGCCGGTAATGAGATTGAACTAGGTATGAAGATACTGAGGATCGAATCTCGGGCAAGTAACATACCGATGACAAAGGGAATAACGTATGCTGTCATAAACGGTTCGACTGATAAATATCTCCGTAGAATATGTAGGAGCCAATATGAGCATCTAGGTTCCGCTATTGGTTATTGACCGAAGAGGTGTCTCGGTCATGTCTACATAGTTCTCGAACCCGTAGGGTCCACACGCTTAACGTTCGATGGCGATATAGTATTATATGAGTTATGTGATTTGTTGACCAATGTTGCTCGGAGTCCCGGATGAGATCATGGACATGACGAGGAGTCTCGAAATGGTCGAGAGGTAAATATTAATATATAAGGCGATGGTATTCGGACACCGGAAGTGTTCCGGAGGGTATCGAGTACTTATCAGGTCACCGGGAGGTGTTTCGGGTACCCCTGGCAATCCTATGGGCCATATGGGCCTTGTGAAGGAACACACCAGCCCACAAGGGGCGGGTGCGCCCTATAAGGCTATAGGAGGAGGAGAAGGAAAGGGGAGAAGGGAAATGAAAGTGTGAATTAGGATTCCCACTTCCTTCCCTCACCCCTCTTTCCTCCTACTTGGGGCGCCCCATTGGTGCCTCTCCTCCCCTCCAACCTACATATATATATATATATGTGTGTGTGTGGGGGGGGCACCGCTAGAACACACAACATCTATTCCTAGCCCTGTGTGGTACCCCCCTCCATAGTTTACACCTCCGGTCATATCTTCGTAGTGCTTAGGCGAAGCCCTGCGCGGATCACATCACCATCACCGTCACCACGCCGTCGTGCTGACGGAACTCATCTACTTCCTCGACACCTTGCTGGATCAAGAGGGCGAGGGACGTCATCGCACTGAATGTGTGCATAACTCGGAGGTGCCGTACGTTCGATGCTTGATTGGTCGGAGCTAGAAGAAGTTCGACTACATCAACTGCGTTGTCAAACGCTTCTGCTTTCGGTCTACGAGGGTACGTGGACACACTCTTCCCCCATCGTTGCTATGCATCTCCTAGATAGATCTTGCGTGAGCGTAGGAATTTTTTGAAATTGCATGCTACGTTTCTGAACAGTGGTATCCGAGCCAGGTCTATGCATAGATGATATGCACGAGTAGAATGTTGGGGATCGTAGCAGAATTTTAAAATTTCCTACGCATCACCAAGATCCATCTATGGAGTATACTAGCAACGAGGGGAAAGGAGTGCATCTACATACCCTTGTAGATCGCGAGCGGAAGCGTTCCAATGAACGGGGTTGATGGAGTCGTACTCGCCGTGATCCAAATCACCGATGACCGAGTGCCGAACGGACGACACCTCCGCGTTCAACACACGTACGGAGCAGCGATGTCTCCTCCTTCTTGATCCAGCAAGGGGGAAGGAGAGGTTGATGGAGATCCAGCAGCACGACGGCGTGGTGGTGGATGTAGCGGGATCCCGGCAGGGCTTCGCCAAGCACTAGCGGGAGGAAGAGGTGTTGCAGGGGGAGAGGGAGGCGCCAGGGGCTGTGGTGCTGCTGCCCTCCCTCCCCCCACTATTTATAGGACCCCTGGGGGGGGCGCCGGCCCTGGGAGATGGGATCTCCAAGGGGGGGCGGCGGCCAAGGGGGAAGGGGGGTGGCTTCCCCCCCAAGTCAAGTGGGGCGCCCCCACCCCAGGGTTTCCAACCCTAGGCGCAGGGGGAGGCCCAAGGGGGGCGCCCCAGCCCACTAAGGGCTGGTTCCCTTCCCCTTTCAGCCCATGGGGCCGTCTGGGATAGGTGGCCCCACCCGGTGGACCCCTGGGACCCTTCCGGTGGTCCCGGTACAATACCGATAACCCCCAAAACTTTCCCGGTGGCCGAAACTGGACTTCCTATATATAATTCTTCACCTCCGGACCATTCCGGAACTCCTCGTGACATCCGGGATCTCATCCGGGACTCCGAAAAACTTTCGGGTTTCCGCATACTCATATCTCTACAACCATAGCGTCACCGAACCTTAAGTGTGTAGACCCTACGGGTTCGGGAGACATGCAGACATGACCGAGACGCCTCTCCGGTCAATAACCAACAGCGGGATCTAGATACCCATGTTAGCTCCCACATGTTCTACGATGATCTCATCGGATGAACCACGATGTCGAGGATTCAATCAATCCCGTATACAATTCCCTTTGTCAATCGGTATGTTACTTGCCCGAGATTCGATCGTCGGTATCCCAATACCTTGTTCAATCTCGTTACCGGCAAGTCTCTTTACTCGTACCGTAATGCATGATCCCGTGACTAACTCCTTAGTCACATTGAGCTAATTATGATGATGCACTACCGAGTGGGCCCAGAGATACCTCTCCGTCACACGGAGTGACAAATCCCAGTCTCGATCCGTGCCAACCCAGCAGACAGTTTCAGAGATACCCGTAGTGTACTTTTATAGTCACCCAGTTACGTTGTGACGTTTGGCACACCCAAAGCACTCCTACGGTATCCGGGAGTTGCACGATCTCATGGTCTAAGGAAAAGATACTTGACATTGGAAAAGCTCTAGCAAACGAACTACACGATCTTCGAGCTATGCTTAGGATTGGGTCTTGTCCATCACATCATTCTCCCAATGATGTGATCCCGTTATCAATGACATCCAATGTCCATAGTCAGGAAACCATGACTATCTGTTGATCAACGAGCTAGTCAACTAGAGGCTTACTAGGGACACGTTGTGGTCTATGTATTCACACATGTATTACGATTTCCGGATAACACAATTATAGCATGAATAATAGACAATTATCATGAACAAAGAAATATAATAATAACCATTTATTATTGCCTCTAGGGCATATTTCCAACATAGAACACAAAGAGTTGTGTGCGGTGATAGTCATACTGCTTACCACCAATGTCTTATTTTGATTCGGCGGTATTGTTGGATGAAGCGGCCCGGACCAACCTTACATGACCACGTTCATGAGACTGGTTCCACCGACAGACATGCACCTAGTTTTGCATAAAGGTGGGTGGCGGGTGTTTGTTTCTCCTACTTTAGTTGAATCGAATTTGACTGCGGCCGGTCCTTGTTGAAGGTTAAAACAACAAACTTGATAAATCACCGTTGTTGTTTTGATGCGTAGATAAGAATGGTTCTTGCTAGAAGCCCGTATCAGCCACGCAAAACTTGCAACAACAAAGTAGAGGACGTCTAACTTGTTTTTGCAGGGCTTGTTGTGATGTGATATGGTCAAAACATGATGTGATATACGTTGTTGTATGAGATGATCATGTTTTGTATAAGTTATCGGCAACCGATAGGAGCCTTATGGTTGTCTCTTTATTGTATGAAATGCGAACACCATGTAATTGCTTTACTTTATCATTATGAGTTAGCGATAGTTGTAGAAGCAATAGTTGGCGAGGTGACCACGACGCTATGATAGAGATCAATGTGTCGATCCGGTGATGATGGAGATCATGACGATGCTTTGGAGATGGAGATCAAAAGCACAAGATGATGATGGCCATATCATGTCACATATTTTGATTGCATGTGATGTTTATCTTATTTACATCTTATTTTGCTTAGTACGGCGGTAGCATTATAAGATGATCCCTTCACTAAATTTCAAGGTAGAAGTGTTCTCCATGAGTATGCGCCGTTGCTACAGTTCTTCGTTTCGAGACACCACGTGATGATCGGGTGTGATAGACTCTACGTTCACATACAACGGGTGCAAAACAGTTTTGCACATGCAGAATACTCGGGTTAAACTTGACGAGCCTGTGATGAACCACAAGTATAGGGGATCAATTGTAGCTCTTTTCGATAAGTAAGAGTGTCGAACCCAACGAGGAGCGGAAGGAAATGACAAGTAGTTTTCAGTAAGGTATTGTCTGCAAGTGCTGAAATTGTAAGTAGCGAGTAATTTGATAGCAAGATAATTTGTAACGAGCAAGTAACGATAATAGTAACAAGTATGCAGCAAGGTAGCCCCATTGAGCAAAGCGTTCTTGAGGGTACATGGAAATTTCATCTAGTCACTTTCATCATGTTGGTTTGATTTGTGTTCGCTACTTTGATGATTTGATATGTGGGTGGACCGGTGCTTAGGTGCTGTTCTTACTTGAACAAACCTCCTAATTATGATTAACCCTCCCGCAAGCATCCACAACTACGAGAAAAGTATTAAGAATAAATTCTAGCCATAGAATTAAACTCTAGGATCCAATCGGTCCCTTACGAAGTAGTGCATAAACTGGGGTTTAAGTTTCTGTCACTCTCGCAACCCACCCTCTATTTACTACTCCACAATGCATTCCCTTAGGCCCAAATATGGTGAAGTGTCATGTAGTCGACGTTCACATGACATCACTAAGGGAATCACAACATTCATACCATCAAAATATTGAACACATATCAAGTTCACATGATTATTTGCAACATGGTTTCTCCCGTGACCTCAAGAACAAAAGTAACTACTCACAAACGATAAACATGCTCATGGTCAGAGGGGTATTAATATGCATAATGGATCTGAACATATAATCTTCCACCAAATAAACCATATAGTAATCAACTACAAGATGCATGTAATCAACACTACTAGTCACCCCCTAGCAACAATCTATAGTTTCGGTAACAAGATTGAATACAAGAGATGAACTAGGGTTTGAGATGAGATGGTACTGGTGAAGATGTTCATGGATTTGCCCTCCCCAAGATGGGAGATTTGTTGGTGATGATGATGACGATGATTTCCCCCTCCGGGAGGGAAGTTCCCCCGGCAGAATCGCTCCGCCGGAGGGCAAAAGTGCTCCTGCCCAAGTTCCGCCTCGAGACGGCGGCGCTTCGTCCCGAAAGCCTTCCTCTTATTTTTTTCTAGATCAAAATGACTTATATACCAAAATATGGGCACCGGAGGTGGGCCGAGGAGGCCACAACCCACCAGGGCGCGCCAGGGGGGCCTGGCACGCCCAGGTGGGTTGTGCCCACCTGGTGCCCCCCCTCTGGTGTTTATTGGCTCCATTATTTCTTAAATATTCCATAAAAAATCCTTGTGGAGTTTCAGCTCATTTGGAGTTGTGCAGAATAGGTGGCCTGACGTAGCTTTTTCAGGTCCAGATTTCCAGCTGCCGGAATTCTCCCTCTTGGTGTGCACCTTGCAAATTATGAGAGAAAAGGCATTAGAATTACTCCAAAAAGCATTATTATGGATAAAAACATTATAAATAATAGTAAGAAAACATGATGCAAAATGGATGTATCAGCCTGGCATGTACAGACATGGCCTCAGAACACTGGAGACTGAAAGGTCGAACGTGAATCATATAGTAGATATGACCAACATAGAGATGTTCACCATTGATGACTACTCCATCTCACATGGTGATTGGACATGGTTTAGTTGATTTGGATCACGTATCACTTAGATGACTTGAGGGATGTCTATCTAAGTGGGAGTTCTTAAGTAATTTGATTAATTGAACTTAATTTATCATGAACTTAGTCCTGATAGTATTTTCATATCTATGTTGTAGATCAGTAGCTCGCGTTATAGCTCCCCTATGTTTTTGATATGTTCCTAGAGAAAACTAAGTTGAAATATGATAGTAGCAATGATGCGGACTGGGTCCGTGATCTGAGGATTATCCTCATTGCTGCACAGAAGAATTATGTCTTTGATGCACCGCTAGGTGACAGACCTATTGCAGGAGCAGATGCAGACATTACGAACGTTTGGCAAGCTCTATGATGACTACTTGATAGTTTAATGCGCCATACTTTACGACTTAGAGCCGGGACTTCAAAAACATTTTGAACGCCACGGAGCATATGAGATGTTCCAAGAGTTGAAATTGGTATTTCAGACTTATGCCCATGTCGAGAGGTATGGGACCTCTGACAAGTACTTTGCCTACAAGATGGAGGAGAATAGCTCAACCAGTGAGCATGTGCTCAGAATGTCTGGGGTACTACAATCACTTGAATCAAGTGGGAGTTAATCTTCCAGATAAGATAGTGATTGACAGAGTTCTCTAGTCACTATCACCAAGCTACTATAGCTTCGTGATGAACTATAATGTGCAAGGGATAATGTAAAATATTCTCGAGCTCTTCGCGATGCTGAAATCGGCGAAGGTAGAAATCAAGAAAGAGCATCAAGTGTTGATGGTTAACAAGACCACTAGTTTCAAGAAAAAGGGCAAAGGAAAAGAAAGGGGACTTCAAGAAGAATGACAAGCAAGTTGCCACTCCCGTGAAGAAGCCCAAAGCTAGACCTAAGCCTTAAACTGAGTGCTTCTACTGCAAAGGGAATGGTCACTGGAAGCGGAACTACCCCAAATACTTGGCGGATAAGAAGGATGGCAAAGTGAACAAAGGTACTTTACTAGTGTTCATAGTAACCCCATGGTATTTGATACCGATTCAGTTGCTAAGATTAGCAACTTAAAACAGGAGTTGCAAAATGAACAGAGACTAGTTAAGGGCGAGGTGACGATGTGTGTTGGAAGTGATTCCAAGGTTGATAAGATCACCATCGCATACTCCCTCTATCTTCGGTATTAGTGTTGGACCTAAATAAATGTTATTTTGTGTTTGCGCTGAGCATGAATATGATTGGATCATGTTTATTGTGACACAGTTATTCATTTAAGTCAGAGAATAATTGTTGTTCTGTTTACATGAATAAAACCTTCTATGGTCATACACCCAATGTAAATGGTTTATTGAATCTCGACCGTAAGTGATACACATATTCATAATATTGATGCCAAAAGATGCAAAGTTGATAATGATAGTGCAACATATTTGTGGCACTGCCGTTTAGGTCATATTGGTGTAAAGCACATGAAGAAACTCCATACGGATGGATTTTTGAAATTACTTGATTATGAATCATTTGGTACTTGCGAACCATGCCTCATGGGCAAGATGACTAAAACTCCGTTCTCCGGAACAATGGAGCGAGCCAATGACTTATTGGAAATAACACATACCGATGTATGCGGTCCAATGAGTGTTGAGGCACGCGGCGGGTATCATTATTTTCTAACCTTCACAGATGATTTGAGCAGATATGGGTATATCTACTTAATGAAATACAAGTCTGAAACATTTGAAAAATTAAAAGAATTTCAGAGTGAAGTGGAGAATCATCATAACAAGAAAACAAAGTTTCTACGATCTGATCGCGGAGGCGAATATTTGAGTTACGGGTTTGGCCTTCATTTAAAACAATGTGGAATAGTTTCAAACCTCACGCCACATGGAACACCACAGCGTAATGGCGTGTCCAAATATTGTAACTGTACTTTATTAGATATGGTGCGATCTATGATGTCTCTTACCGTTTACCACTATCATTTTGGGGTTATGCATTAGAGACAGCTGCATTCACGTTAAATAGGGCACCGTCTAAATCCGTTCAGACGACACCGTATGAACTGTGGTTTGGCAAGAAACCTAAGCTGTCGTTTCTTAAAGTTTGGGGTTGCGACACTTATGTCAAAAGGCTTTAGCCTGATAAGCTCGAACCCAAATCGGAGAAGTGCGTCTTCATAGGATACCCTAAGGAAACAATTGGGTACACCTTCTACCACAGATCTGAAGGCAAGATCTTTGTTGCCAAGAATGGAAACTCTCTAGAGAAGGAGTTTCTCTCGAAAGAAGTGAGTGGGAGGAAAGTAGAACTTGATGAGGTAATTGTACCTTCTCTCGGAGTGGAAAGTAGCTCATCACAGAAAACTGTTCCCGTGATGCCTACACCAACTAGAAAGGAAGCTAATGATGATGATCATGAAATTTCAGATCAAGTTACTACTGAACCTCGTAGGTCAACCAGAGCACGATCCGGACCTGAGTGGTACGGTAATCCTATCTTGGAAGTCATGTTACTAGACCAAAGCGAACCTACGAACTATGAAGAAGCTATGATGAGCCCAGATTCCGATAAATGGCTTGAGGCCATGAAATCTGAGATAGGATCCATATACAAGAACAAAGTGTGGACTTTGGTGGACTTGCCCGATGATCGGCAAGCCATTTAGAATAAATGGATGTTCAAGAGGAAGACGGACGCTGATGGTAGTGCTACTATCTACAAAGCTCGAATTGTCGCAAAAGTTTTTCGACAAGTTCAAGGTGTTGACTACAATGAGATTTTCTCACTCGTATCGATGCTTAAGTCTATCCGAATCAAGTTAGCAATTGCCGCATTTTATGAAATCTGGAAAATGGATATCAAAACTGCATTCCTTAATTGATTTATTAAA
Organism: Triticum aestivum; assembly: GCF_018294505.1. Classification (NCBI taxonomy): domain Eukaryota; kingdom Viridiplantae; phylum Streptophyta; class Magnoliopsida; order Poales; family Poaceae; genus Triticum; species Triticum aestivum. Next base: position 344,515,524 of record NC_057808.1, on the reverse strand, counting down.
GAAGAGTTGTATATGATGCAACCAGAAGGTTTTGTCAATCCTAAAGGTGCTAACAAAATGTGCAAGCTCTATCGATCCATCTATGGACTGGTGCAAGCATCTCGGAGTTGGAATATACGCTTTCATGAGTTGATCAAAGCATATAGTTTTATACAGACTTGCGGTGAAGCCTGTATTTACAAGAAAGTGAGTGGGAGCACTACAACCTTTCTGATAAGTATATGTGAATGGCATATTGTTGATCGGAAATGATGTAGAATTTTCTTGAAAGCATAAAGGAGTGTGTGAAAGGAGTTTTTCAAAGAAAGACCTTGGTGAACCTGCTTAAATATTGGGCATCAAGATCTATAGAGATAGATCAAGATGCTTGATAAGACTTTTGATGAGTACATACCTTGATAAGATTTTGAAGGAGTTCAAAATGGACCAGTCAAAGGAGTTCTTGCCTGAATTGTAAGGTATGAAGTTGAGTAAGACTCAAAACCCGACCACGGCAGAAGATAGAGAGAGAATGAAAGTCATTCCCTATGCCTCAGCCATAGGTTCTATAAAGTATACCATGCTGTATACCAGACCTATTGTGTACCTTGTGTTGGAGAATGTAGCATGCAATTTCAAAAAATTTCCTACGCTCACGCAAGATCTATCTAGACGATGCATAGCAACGGGAGGGGGAGAGTGTGTCTACGTACCCTTGTAGACTGAAAGCGGAAGCGTCAGTTTAACACGGTTGATGTAGTCGAACGTCTTCGCGATTCAATCGATCAAGTACCGAACATACGTCACCTCCGAATTCAGCACATGTTTAGCTCGATGACGTCCCTCGAACTCTTGATCCAGCAAAACATCTAGGGAGAGTTCCGTCAGCACGACGGCGTGGTGACGGTGATGGTGAAGTGATCCGCGCAGGGCTTCGCCTAAGCACTACGTGAATATGACCGAAGGAGTAAAATGTGGAGGGGGCGCCGCACACGACTTGGTACAATTGATGTGTGTTAGAGGCGCCCCAGCCCCCGTATATAAAGGAGGGAGAGGGGAGGAGGCCGGCTTCGGCGCGCCCCAAGTGGGAGGAGTCCCACTTGGGCTCCTAGTCCAATTCGCCCCCCCCCTTTCCTTTTACCGGAAGGGGAAAGGGGGAAGAAGAGAGAGGAGGAGAAGGAAAGGGGGGCGCCACCCCTCCCCCTGTCCAATTCAGACTCCTCCCTTGGGGGGACCCCTTGTGGGCTGGGTTGCCTCCCTCCTATGGCCCATATGGCCCATATCTTCCCCCGGGGGGTTCCAGTAACCCCCCGGTACTCCGATATGTACCCGATACATTCCGAAACACTTCCGGTGTCCGAATACTATCGTCCAATATATAAATCTTTACCTCTCGACCATTTCGATACTCCTCGTCATGTCCGTGATCTCATCCGGGACTCCGAACAATCTTCGGTCACCAAAACACATAACTCATAATACAAATCGTCATCGAACGTTAAGCGAGCGGACCCTACGGGTCCGAGAACTATTTAGACATGACCGAGACACCTCTCCAGTCAATAACCAATAGCGGAACCTGGATTCTCATATTGGTTCCTACATATTCTACAAAGATCTTTATCGGTCAAACCGTAATGACAACATACGTCATTCCCTTTGTCATCGGTATGTTACTTGCCCGAGATTTGATCGTCGGTATCTTCATACCTAGTTCAATCTCATTATCGGCAAGTCTATTTACTCGTTCCGTAATGCATCATCCCACAACTAACTCCTTAGTCACATTGCTTGCAAGGCTTATCATGATGTGCATTACCGAGAGGGCCCAGAGATACCTCTCCGATACTCGGAGTGACAAATCCTAATCTTGATCTATGCCAACCTAACAAACACCTTTGGAGATATCTGTAGAGCATCTTTATAATCACCCAGTTACGTTGTGACGTTTGATAGCACACAAGGTATTCCTCCGGTATCCGGGAGTTGCATAATCTCATAGTCAAAGGAATATGTATAAGTCATGAAGAAAGCAATAGCAATAAGACTTAATGATCATTATGCTAAGCTAATGGATGGGTCTTGTCCATCACATCATTCTCCTAATGATGTGATCCCGTTCATCAAATGACAACACATGTCTATGGTTAGGAAACTTAACCATCTTTGATTAACGAGCTAGTCTAGTAGAGGCATACTAGGGACGCCGTGCTTTGTCTATGTATCCACACATGTATCAAGTTTCCGGTTAATACAATTCTAGCATGAATAATAAACATTTATCACGAAATAAGGAAATATAAATAACAACTTTATTATTGCCTCTAGGGCATATTTCCTTCAGTCTCCCACTTGCACTAGAGTCAATAATCTAGATTATATTGTAATGATTCTAACACCCATGGAGTCTTGGTGCTGATCATGTTTTGCTCGTGGAAGAGGCTTAGTCAACGGGTCTGCCACATTCAGATCCATATGTATTTTGCAAATCTCTATGTCTCCCTCCTTGACTTGATCACGGATGGAGTTGAAGCGTCTCTTGATGTGTTTGGTTCTCTTGTGAAATCTGGATTCCTTCGCCAAGGCAATTGTTCCAGCATTACGACAAAAGATTTTCATTAGACCCGATGCACTAGGTATAACACCTAGATCGGATATGAACGCCTTCATCCAGACTCCTTCATTTGCTGCTTCCGAAGCAGCTATATACTCCGCTTCACACGTAGATCCTGCCACGACGCTTTGCTTGGAACTGCACCAACTGATAGCTCCACCATTCAATATAAATACTTATCCGGTTCGCACCTTAGAGTCATCTGGATCAGTGTCAAAGCTAGCATCGACGTAACCATTTACAACGAGCTCTTTGCCACCTCCATAAACGAGAAACATATCCTTAGTCCTTTTCAGGTACTTCAGGATGTTCTTGACCGCTGTCCAGTGATCCACTCCTGGATTACTTTGGTACCTCCCTGCTAGACTTATAGCAAGGCACACATCAGGTCTGGTACACAACATTGCATACATGATAGAACCTATGGCTGAGGCATAGGGAATGACTTTCATTTTCTCTCTATCTTCTGCAGTGTTCGGGCATTGAGTCTGACTCAACTTCACACCTTGTAACACAGGCAAGAACCCTTTCTTTGACTGATCCATTTTGAACTTCTTCAAAACTTTATCAAGGTATGTGCTTTGTGAAAGTCCAATTAAGCGTCTTGATATATCTCTATAGATCTTGATGCCCAATATATAAGCAGCTTCACCGAGGTCTTTCGTTGAAAAACTCTTATTCAAGTATCCTTTTATGCTATCAAGAAATTCTATATTATTTCCAATCAACAATATGTCATCCACATATAATATTAGAAATGCTACAGATCTCCCACTCACTTTCTTGTAAATACAGGCTTCTCCAAAAGTGTATAAAACCATATGCTTTGATCACTTCATCAAATCATATATTCCAACTCCGAGATGCTTGCACCAGTCCATAAATGGATCACTGGAGCTTGCACACTTTGTTAGCACCTTTCGGGTCGATAAAACCTTCTGGTTGCATCATATACAACTCTTCTTTAAGAAATCCATTAAGGAATGCAGTTTTGACGTCCATTTGCCAGATTTCATAATCATAAAATGCGGCAATTGCTAACATGATTCAGAAAGACTTAAGCATCGCTACGGGTGAGAATGTCTCATCGTAGTCAACTCCTTGAACTTGTCGAAAACCTTTTGCAACAAGTCGAGCTTTGTAGACAGTAATATTACCATCAGCGTCAGTCTTCTTCTTGAAGATCCATTTATTATCAATGGCTTGCCAATCATCAGGCAAGTCAACCAAAGTCCATACTTTGTTCTCATACATGGATCCGATCTTAGATTTCATGGCCTCAAGCCATTTCACGGAATCTGGGCTCATCATCGCTTCCTCATAGTTCATAGGTTCATCATGGTCTAGTAACATGGCTTCCAGAATAGGATTACCGTACCACTCTAGTGCGGAATGTACTCTGGTTGACCTACGAGGTTCGGTAGTAACTTGATCTGAAGTTTCATGATCATCATCATTAGCTTCCTCACTAATTGGTGTAGGCATCACGGGAACGGTTTTCTGTGATGAGCTACTTTCCAATTCGAGAGAAGGTACAATTACCTCATCATGTTCTACTTTCCTCCCACTCACTTCTTTCAAGAGAAACTCCTTCTCTAAAAAGGATCCATTTTTAGCAACAAAGATCTTGCCTTCAGATCTATGATAGAAGGTGTACCCAAGAGTTCCTTTTGGGTATCCTATGAAGACACACTTCTCCAATTTGGATTCGAGCTTATCAGGTTGAAGCTTTTTCACATAAGCATCGCAACCCCAAACTTTAAGAAACGACAACTTAGGTTTCTTGCCAAACCACAGTTCATACGGTGTCATCTCAACGGATTTAGATGGTGCCCTATGTAACGTGAATGCAGCCGTCTCTAATGCATAACCCCAAAACGATAGTGGTAAAACGGCAAGAGACATCATAGATCGCACCATATCCAATAAAGGATGATTACGACGTTCAGACACACCATTACGCTGTGGTGTTCCAGGTGGCGTGAGTTGTGAAACTATTCGACATTGTTTTAAATGAAGGCCAAACTCGTAACTCAAATATTCGCCTCCGCGATCAGATCGTAGAAACTTTATTTTCTTGTTATGATGATTCTCCACTTCACTCTGTAATTCTTTGAACTTTTCAAATGTTTCAGACTTGTGTTTCATTAAGTAGATATACTCATATCTGCTCAAATCATCTGTGAAGGTTAGAAAATAACGATACCCGCAGTGAGCCTCAACACTCATCGGACCGCATACATCGGTATGTATTATTTCCAATAAGTCAGTGGCTCGCTCCATTGTTCCGGAGAACAGAGTTTTAGTCATCTTGCCCATGAGGCATGGTTCGCAAGCATCAAATGATTCATAATCAAGCGATTCCAAAAGTCCATCCGCATGGGGTTTCTTCATGCGCTTTATACCAATATGACCAAAACGGCAGTGCCACAAATACGTTGCACTATCATTATAAACTTTGCATCTTTTGTCATCAATATTATGAATATGTGTATCACCACGATCGAGATTCAACAAAAATAGAACACGCTTCTAGGGTGCATGACCATAAAAGATATTACTCATATAAATAGAGCAACCATTATTCTCTGATTTAAATGAATAACCGTCTCGCATCAAAGAAGATCCAGATATAATGTTCATGGTCAACGCTGGCACCAAATAACTATTATTCAGGTCTAAAACTAATCCCAAAGGTAGATGTAGAGGTAGCGTGCCGACGGCGATCACATCGACCTTGGAACCATTCCCGACGCGCATCGTCACCTCGTCCTTAGCCAATCTTCATTTAATCTGTAGCCCCTGTTTCGAGTTGCAAATATGAGCAACAGAACTAGTATCAAATACCCAGGCGCTACTATGAGCATTCGTAAGGTACACATCAATAACATGTATATCAAATATACCTTTGTTCACTTTGCCATCCTTCTTATCCGCCAAATACTTGGGGCAGTTCTGCTTCGAGTGACCAGTCCCTTTGCAGTAGAAGCACTCAGTTTTAGGCTTGGGTCCAGACTTGGGCTTCTTCCCGGGAGTGACAACTTGCTTGCCATTCTTCTTGAAGTTCCCCTTCTTTCCCTTGTCCTTTTTCTTGAAACTAGTGGTCTTGTTAACCATCAACACTTGATGCTCTTTCTTGATTTCTACCTTCGCAGCTCTGAGCATAGCGAAGAGCTCAAGGATTGTATTATCCATCCCTTGCATATTATAGTTCATCACGAACCCTTTGTAGCTTGGTGGGAGTGATTGAAGAACTCTGTCAGTAACACTGTCATCCGGAAGATTAACTCCCAGCTGAGTCAAGTGGTTATGGTACCGAGACATTCTGAGTATGTGTTCACTGACAGAATTATTCTCCTCTATCTTGCAGCTATAGAACTTGTTGGAGACTTCATATCTCTCAACTCAGGTATTTGCTTGAAATATTAACTTCAACTCCTGGAACATCTCATATGGTCCATGATGTTCAAAACATCTTTGATGTCCCGATTCTAAGCCGTAGAGCATGGCACACTGAACTATAGAGTAGTCATCAGACCGCGTCTGCCAGATGTTCAAAGCGTCTACATTAGCGGGAGGGGGATTTTCACCTAGCGGTGCATCAAGGACATAATTCTTCTGTGCAGCAATGAGGATGATCCTCAAGTTACAGACCCAATCCGTGTAGTTGATACCATCATCTTTCAACTTAGCTTTCTCTAGGAACGCATTAAAATTCAAGGGAACGGTAGCACGGGCCATTGATCTAAAACATAGATATGCAAAAATTATCAGGACTAAGTTCATGATAAATTAAGTTCAATTAATCATATTACTTAAGAACTCCCACTTAGACAGACATCCCTCGAGTCATCTAAATGATCACGTGATCCATATCAACTAAACCATGCCCGATCATCATGTGAGATGGAGTAGTTTTCAATGGTGAACATCTCTATGTTGATCATATCTACTATATGATTCACGTTCGAACTTTCGGTCTCAGTGTTCTGAGGCCATGTCTGTACATGCTAGGCTCATCAAGTTTAACCCGAGTATTTCACACGTGCAAAACTGTCTTGCACCCATTGTATGTGAACGTAGAGCTTCTCACACCCGATCATCACGTGGTGTCTCGGCACGACGAACTGTTGCAACGGTGCATACTCAGGGAGAACACTTATACCTTGAAATTTTAGTGAGGGATCATCTTATAATGCTAACGCCGTACTAAGCAAAACATGATGCATAAAAGATAAACATCACATGCAATCAAAATATGTGACATGATATGGCCATCATCATCTTGTGCCTTTGATCTCCATCTCCAAAGCACCGTCATGATTTCCATCGTCACCAGATTGACACCTTGATCTCCATCGTAGCGTTGTTGTCGTCTCGCCAACTATTGCTTCTACAACTATCGCTTACGCATAGTGATAAAGTAAAGCAATTATATGGCGATTGCATTTCATACAATAAAGCGACAACCATAAGGCTCCTGCCAGTTGCCGATAACTTTTACAAAACATGATCATCTCACACAATAACGTATATCACATCATGTCTTTACCATATCACATCACAACATGCCCTGCAAAAACAAGTTAGACGTCCTCTACTTTGTTGTTGCAACTTTTACGTGGCTGCTACGGGCTTCTAGTAAGAACCGTTCTTACCTACGCATCAAAACCACAACGATGTTTCGTCAAGTTTGCTCTTTTAACCATCAATAAGGACCGGCTGTAGTCAAACTCGATTCAACTAAAGTTGGAGAAACAGACACCCGCCAGCCACGTTTATGCAAAACAAGTTGCATGTCTGTCGGTGGAACCGGTCTCATGAACGTGGTCATATAAGGTTGGTCCGGGCCGCTTCATCCAACAATACCGCCAAATCAAAATAAGACATTGGTGGTAAGCACTATGACTATGATCGCCCACAACTCTTTGTGTTCTACTCGTGCATATCATCTACGCATAGACCTGGCTCAGATACCACTGTTGGGGAACGTAGCATGCAACGCTCACGCAAGATCTATCTAGGAGATGCATAGTAACGAGAGGGGGAGACTGTGTCTACGTACCCTCGTAGACCGAAAGCGGAAGCGTTAGTTTAACGCGGTTGATGTAGTTGAACGTCTTCGCGATTCAACCGATCAAGTACCGAACGTACGACACCTCCGAGTTCAGCACACATTCAGCTCGATGACGTCCCTCGAACACTTGATCCAGCAAAGCGTCGAGGGAGAGTTCCGTCAGCACGACGCCATGGTCGGTGATGGTGAAATGATCTGCGCAGGGCTTCGCCTAAGCACTACATGAATATGACCGGAGGAGTAAACTGTGGAGGGGGGCGCTGCACACGGCTTGGAACTATTGATGTGTGTTAGAGGCGCCCCACCCCCATATATAAAGGAGGGAGAGGGGAGGAGGCTGGCCTAGGCGCGCCCCAAGTGGGAGGAGTCCCACTTGGGCTCCTAGTCCAATTCGCCCCCTTTCCTTTTACCGGAAGGGGAAAGGGGGAAGGAGAGAGAGAGGAGGAGAAGGAAAGGGGAGCGCCGCCCCCTCCCCCTGTCCAGTTCGGACTCCTCCCTTGGGGGGGAGGAGGGGGCGCCACCCCTTGTGGACTGGTTTGCCTCCCTCCTATGGCCCATATGGCCCATATCTTCCCCTGGGGGGTTCCGGTAACCCCCACGGTACTCCGATATGTACCCGATACATTCCAAAACACTTTCGGTGTCCGAATACTATCGTCCAATATATTAATCTTTACCTATGAACAATTTTCAAAACTCCTCGTCATGTCCGTGATCTCATCCGGGACTCCGAACAATCTTCGGTCACCAAAACACATAACTCATAATACAAATCGTCATTGAACGTTAAGCGTGCGGACCCTACAGGTTTGAGAACTATGTAGACATGACCGAGACACCTCTCCAGTCAATAACCAATAGCGGAACCTGGATGATCATATTGGTTCCTACATATTCTACAAAGATCTTTATCGGTCAAACCGTAATGACAACATACGTCATTCCCTTTGTCATCGGTATGTTACTTGCCCGAGATTCGATCGTCGGTATCTTCGTAGCTAGTTCCATCTCGTTATCGGCAAGAATCTTTACTCGTTCCATAATGCATCATCCCGCAACTAACTCATTAGTCACATTGCTTGCAAGGCTTATCATGATGTGCATTACCTAGAGGGCCCAGAGATACCTCTCCGATACTCGGAGTGACAAGTCCTAATCTTGATCTATGCCAACGCAACAAACACCTTCAGAGATACTGTAGAGCATCTTTATAATCACCCAGTTACGTTGTGACGTTTGATAGGACACAAGGTATTCCTCCGGTATACAGTAGTTGCATAATCTCATAGTCAAAGGAATATGTATAAGTCATGAAGAAAGCAGTAGCAATAAAACTTAACGATCATTATGCTAAGCTAACGGATGGGTCTTGTCCATCACATCATTCTCCTAATGATGTGATTCCGTTCATCAAATGACAACACTCTCGCAGCCCACCATAAGCGAACCATGAACATATTGCAACACCCTACAATGGGGACCCCTCACGTTTGCGCGAGACGGAGGGCACCGTAGGACAACACCATAAATAAAATATACAATCATACCAACCAAGATCACGATTAACCCAGAGGACAAAACGGATCTACTCAAACATCATAGGATAGCCATATATCATTGGGAAATAATATATGGAGTTGAGCACCATGTTTAAGTAGAGATTACAGCGGGGAGAAGGGGTGTTACACCGCTGCATAGAGGGGGAGAGAGTTGGTGTTGACAGTAGCAAGATTGTTGATGTAGATCGCCGTCCCGATCGTTGCCCCGACAAAGGGAATAACGTATGTTGTCATAAAAGGTTCGACCGATAAATATCTTCGTAGAATATGTAGGAGCCAATAAGCATCCAGGTTCCGCTATTGGTTATTGACCGGAGAGGTGTCTCGGTCATGTCTACATAGTTCTCAAACCCGTAGGGTCCGCACGCTTAACGTTCGATGACGATATAATATTATATGAGTTATGTGATTTGGTGACCGAATGTTGTTCGGAGTCCCGGATGAGATCATAGATATGACGAGGAGTGTCAAAATGGTCGAGAGGTAAAGATTGATATATAGGGCGATGGTATTCGGATACCGGAAGTGTTCCGAAGGGTATCGTGTACTTATCGGGTCACGTGAAGGTGTTTCGGGTACCCCCGGCAATCCTATGGGCCATATGGGCCTTGTGAAGGAACACACCATCCCACAAGGGGCTGGTGCGCCCTATAAGGCTATAGGAGGAGGAGAAGGAAAGGGGAGAAGGGAAAGGAAAGTGTGAATTAGGATTCCCACTTCCTTCCCTCACCCCCCTCTTTCCTTCCCCTTCATGCATACATGGAGAGGGGGGAGGCCGAATTGGGGAGGACCCCACAAGTAGGATTCGTCCTACTTGGGGCGCCCCTTGGCTGCCTCTCCTCCCCTCCAACCTATATATATATATATATATGTGTGTGTGTGTGGGGGGGGGGGGCACCGGTAGAACACACAACATCTATTCCTAGCCGTGTGCGGCGCCCCCTCCACAGTTTACGCCTCCGGTCATATCTTCGTAGTGCTTAGGCGAAGCCCAGCGCGGATCACATCACCATCACCGTCACCATGCCGTCGTGCTGACGGAACTCATGTACTTCCTCGACACCTTGCTGGATCAAGAGGGCGAGGGATGTCATCGCGCTGGACGTGTGCAGAACTTGGAGGTGCCGTACGTTCGGTACCTGATCGGTCGGAGCTAGAAGAAGTTCGACTACATCAACCGCGTTTTCAAATGCTTCCGCTTTCGGTATACGAGTGTACGTGGACACACTCTTCCCCCCTCGTTGCTATGCATCTCGTAGATAGATCTTGCGTGAGTGTAGGAAACTTTTGAAATTGCATGCTACGTTTCCCAACATATGATGCGCACAACTTGAACAAAGTTAAAACAAACTCACATAGTCGGATGCCACGGTTCCACTTGGAGGTGCATTGCATACTTGCTCCAAGCAAGCTGCCCAATGGCTGCAAATATGCTTGATCACGTCCCAACGCCCTTGGAGTGACCGAAAGGTGCGTGGAGTCCTATTGGGATACTTTGCCATCATGCGGAAGTATTGATCTTCGATCCTTTGCCTATACCTCTTGGCAGTTTGAGAAGTACCCGTATGCATCAAGAGACACCGCACTCCATGCCCTGATCAAGATTTGATCTTCCAAGATTGTGTAGTTCTTCGATCTCTGGCTTTTTCCACTTCTTGTTTGCGATTGCTCATACACCCCCTCATCTATCTCCTCCACTTCTTCTTCACCACCATGATCATCCCACCGCCCTCCGTTTCATTGTAATCGAATGCAGCGAACACGGCTTGATCGATGTCAACGGCGTTGGTGTCCAACAAGTTCATGAACTCGGCAGTTGCATTGTTCGAACCACCGCTATAGTGAACGACAACAAGCACGAGCTATCGCAAATGGCGAAAAGCAAAGAAAATTGCCATGACCGAAGAGGCATACCTTCCGGCCATTTCGTCAAACACCTCGCTTGCGGTGGGAGCAGCACCGTTGAGCGGCATCGCCGGGGAACCTCTTTCTGGGCGGAGGGAGTGGATGAAGGAGCCGGCTTCTTTGTTGCCGGAATCCTCTTCCGCTTTACGCCGGAGACCTTGCCGACCTTCTCCGCTGCCGGCCGGGATCTCGCAGCGGCGTCGGCGCCCGGAGCACGGGCCTTCCCGGCGGGGGCAGCCGGATTCCCACCCTGCACGACCACGTTATCCTGCCGCTTGCGGGCAGGCCCAATGGTGCCTTGGGTGACGGCGGGGCCAACATGGCCGGCGACGAGATCCACCCGAGGGGATTGAGCGTGCGCGACCTCGACAGTGACGAGGGACAGCAGGGAGTCATCCATGGCGGCGAAGGAATGCCGGGGAAGATGCACCGGAGCGGGAGGTGGCGGGGGCAATGGTGGCGAAGGGTGGGGGGAGCGGGAACGGCCGCGCGGAAATGCCCCTCCCGCCAAATCTCGCTGCGGATAGGGGCCAAGCTCGGGTCGTCCTCCCACCACGTGAATCTAAAGGTCGGGGGAGATCTTTTGCCGCGCCCCGTAAAAAAATTTACGGGTCGGACGCGTATGCGGTGTCTGATCGGGTAGGATTTTTCGTGCTGACCCGTATTTTAACGGTTATTTTACGGGTCGGGGTGTGATGCAGGATCTGCTAGAGATGCTCTAAGGCCTTTTTTTTCTTTGGGAGAAGTGCTACAAAGGCGCTGGCCGTAGGGGACAACAAAAATGGCCTTGACGGCACATAAGATGTTTGGGTGAATGCTTGGCGGGAATCTTGTATCGAGGAAATTGGCGATGTACTGCATGGCTGAATTTTTCTTTCTTGTGTCGAGGCTGATGATGTAGCCGTCTGCTGAACTCTATTCCCTACCCTAAGATGTTCTGTGTGAAGGTGTTTTCATGCTATCATTGTTCATTGTTTTTGATATGGCTTACTACTCATGCCAAGTGGTGTTTTCATGCTATCATAGCGTGTAGCGACCCCTGACTCTGAAACAAGTATAGAGGCTGATTGGTTTGATACCAATATTTGACAAGGCTGCATTATTGAAATAAAAAATAAAAAATCAAACGTTGTCGAAAGTTGACAATTTTTTTAGAGGTTGACAAAAATCACTTGGTAGCCTATTTTTTCAGACTTGTCAACATTTGGCATGTCAATTGTTGACAGCAACCAATCAGCATCCTAATTCATGCACTTTCCGTTTTCTCTCTCCTGGTTATGGTCTTGCTTTATTAGCGTTCTTGCCGCCCCTGATCGCTATATGGAGAGAAATTCTTTTGGTCTGTACCGGTGGTGGTGGATGCTGTGCAGCCACTCAATTTCGTGATGAAATTGAGGGCCCGGTGTGGGACTCCTTGCATATATATGTATAATCGAAAAAAAAAGAACCTCCGGGTGGCAATGTACGTCGACGCGAGGCGCGCAGAGAGCGGCGCCACGTGCACACGCTCCCGCTCAGTGCCTTGATGGCGCGATCACTGATCGACCGGCGCGAGCTGGCCAGGAGGCCATGTCGGCGTCGTGCGTGTCGCGAACACCTGATGTGATGGCGATGTCACTCGCCCCCGCCACTGCCGTCACTCCCCTCTGAGGAGCTACAAAAGCTAGCTCGCGCATGGCTTATGCTATGTGTAGAGAGAGCTCTTGTTCCTTGGGCTTAACATAGGTACAACCCTCGCTTGACTTGAATTCCCGGAGAGGAGAGGAGAGGAGCAGGAGATGGCTGGCAGCATGGCTCCTCTGGGAGTGAAGAAGGAGAGGGCGGCGGAGTACAAGGGCCACATGACGTTCGCCGTCGCCATGGCGTGCATCGTCGCCGCCATCGGGGGCTCCATCTTCGGCTACGACATCGGGATCTCCGGTACGTACGCACCCACCTAGCTAGCTTGCTAGTGCATGAACAATCATGATCATGTTGTTCCATCCTTTTCTTTTATCTCAGTCGAGTCACTTGGGGGCAACTAGATTATTCTAGTTGGAAGAGACAACCTCTAAGCGAAGAGCGCAAGAGGCTACCTTGCTTAGAGGCCGAAAGCTGCAAACATGCATATGGAGACCTCCTATGAGAGGAAGGAGAGTGTTTTGAGGCAGCAGAAGACATTCACAACGCATGCTATTAGACGACTAGTAGAGTAATCACGTAACACGCTGCAGTGCCAGTGCCAGATCCGAAACTTTGATTTCAATCCCAAACTCTTCATAATTGTGTGAATTATTTTCATAAATATCAAACTATTTAAGCGATCGAGTTCTAGACAACTTGTAATATCAATTGACATCACAAGTTATGTGACAAGGCATATGACCACACACGACAAGTTTATGAGGTACTAGTTTCCATGCATGCACTAACGGGAAAATCCCTATGAGACGGATCAGACAATGGTTTGGGCTAAAAAAAAACTTTTTTTCCTTTTTTTGAGGGAATTTTTTCCTTCTTTGTGTTCATGTCATTCCGTGTCTCACTTGTTGCGCATATCGAAACAGGAGTGAACACCATGGACCCGTTCCTTGAGAGGTTCTTCCCGGCGGTGTTCCGGCGAAAGAACTTGGTGACCCTGAACAATTACTGCAAGTACGACAACCAGGCCCTCTCCGCCTTCACCTCCATCCTATACCTTTCCGGCCAAGTCTCTACGCTTGCAGCCGCACCGGTGACAAGGAACTATGGCCGTCGCGCCAGTATTATCTGCGGCGGCATCAGCTTCCTTATCGGCGCAGCCCTAAACGCCGCGGCTGCGAACCTCACGACGTTGATCCTCGGCCGCGTCATGCTTGGAGTCGGCATCGGTTTCGGCAATCAGGTGTGGTAAGCTCATACATACGGCGAGTGGGCGATTGCATGTGCTTGTAGAATTGCCACTTCAACAAAGTTCTTGGTGCCATCATAGGCTGTGCCGCTGTACTTGTCGGAGATGGCGCCGGCGCACCTCCGCGGCGGGCTGAACATGATGTTCCAGCTCGCGACGACGCTCGGCATCTTCTCGGCGAACATGATCAACTACGGCACGCAGAAAATCAAGCCGTGGGGGTGGCGACTCTCGCTTGGCCTCGTGGCAGCACCGGCGCTGTTGATGACGGTGGGCGGGTTCCTCCTCCCGGAGACGCCGAATAGCCTCATCGAGCGCGGGCACGTTGAGGAGGGCCGGCGCGTGCTGGAGCTGATCCGTGGCACCACGGACGTCGACGCTGAGTTCACGGACATGGCGGAGGCGAGTGAACTGGCCAACACCATCAAGCATCCGTTCCGGAACATCCTCGAGCGGCGCAACCGGCCGCAGCTGGTGATGGCCGTGTGCATGCCGGCGTTTCAGATCCTGACGGGCATAAACTCCATCCTGTTCTACGCGCCGGTGCTGTTCCAGAGCATGGGCTTCGGCGCCAGCTGGTCCCTCTACTCGTCTATGCTCACCGGCGCCGTACTCTTGTTCTCCACGCTCATTTCAATCGCCACCGTCGACCGCCTCGGTAGGAGGAAGCTCCTCATCAGCGGCGGCATCCTAATGATCATCTGCCAGGTGATCGTGGCGGCGATACTGGGGGTGGAGTTCGGCTCAGACAAGCATCTATCGCGGGGCTGCTCGACCGCGGTGGTCTTCGTGATCTGCCTCTTCATGCTCGCGTTCGGGTGGTCGTGGGGTCCGCTAGGGTGGACGGTGCCGAGCGAGATCTTTCCGCTGGAGACGCGGTCGGCGGGGCAGAGCATCACGGTGGCCGTCAACCTCTTCTTCACCTTCGTCATCGCGCAGGCGTTCCTGTCGCTGCTATGCGTCTTCAAGTACGCCATCTTCATCTTCTTCGCCGGCTGGATCGCCGTCATGACCGGCTTCGTCTATGTCTTCCTGCCGGAGACCAAGGGCGTGCCGATTGAGGAGATGGTGCTGCTCTGGAGCAAGCATAGATTCTGGAAGAACATCATGCCGGCAATGCCGACGATGCCGCTCGAGGACGGCTGGGGACCCGGTGACGGCCGTGGGGATAGTGATCTTGCAGGAGCTGATTGCAACGTCCACAAGTGAAGATCATTATCAACGGACAGCGAATGTTTTGATAGGAGCACATGCACGCGTCGTACGTACGCCTAGATACCATGCGCAGGGCGTGATCACCATTTGTCCTAGCGTGCCTAAGGAGACGCACATGCACATATATAGTGGTACTAGTGTGGTGTTAGTCATCTCCAGTATTTTGTACGGGATGCCAGTTTGTGTATTTGACCTATGCCCTCTCGGTCTCTTTCGATCGATGGAGGTAAGCACTCCGATCTGTGCATTCTATTAAAACGGATCACTAAGCATGTAATTTAGAGGTGACAAAAATGTATGTCTACAATAAGTTATATCTTAGTCTTATCTTTAATAATAATTAGCTATTCCTAAAAACATGGTGAAACATATTGTCCTGAGAGATCATCTCTTAAATAAGAGAAGACAAATTTCTTCTTATTATTTCTCTTTCCTTCACCTTAGCATTTATCATACGTGACACTCCTAAAATAGTACCATTGTACATTGCCCTAAGGGCATCTAAAACGTAGACCTCTAAAAGGACACAGTATTTTATCCGCAGCCAGACCCTTTTTCTCGCTCGTACAGTTCTTTAAACTACTCTTGTTTGTGCTGTGATTCAAGGGTTATGTTTGGGCACAGTTGATATTTCCAGGCTTAACTACGCTGTCATCATCCTCATTCCTAAAGTCAAGGGCGCGGACTTGATCTTCAATTCAGACATATTGCCCTTATTAATAACTTTGGGAAGCCCCCCCCCCCACAAAGGCTATGCTCTCGTCTCTCACCTGTTGCACACCGTACTCTCTTCCCTTATCAGTCTGCCTTTGTTAAAGGGCGATTCATCCTGGGCGGAGTTCTTTATCTTCACGAAATTATCCATGACATTCGTAAGAAAGGTACCAAAGCAGTAATCCTTAAGCTGGACTTTGAGAAAGCTTATGACTCGGTCAATTGCACTACAAAAAAATACACTTCCGTAATGATACGTGTTTGTCACAGTAGGTCGCGTTTTTTGTCATGCATGTACATCCATGACGATTTTATGACAGAATCAAGATAAACATACCTGTGCTATCGTAGAAGTGTTCCATGACATTACCAAAATTATCATCACGGAAGTATCCACTTCCATGACGATAAATCGCGCGTCACAGAAGTGCTTTCGTCAAGGGTGACCGACACGTGGCATCCACCGTAACGGAACGCCGTTAAGCTATCGGGTCGGGTTTTGGATCCGATAACCCGTTAACAGCCCCGATCAATGGGAAATTTCCACGTGTAAAATTCTTATTGGCCGGACGAAACACGTGTCAGCTCGTCAGTGGGTCAGATAGGCGCCTATGATATGTCGACACGTGCCACGGCCCACCACTGGCCCATTTAGCTTACAAAGCCGGCCCGTTTGACTTGGTCAAAAGTTAACGGGCTGGCCCATGAAAAGCCTGTTAACGGTCTCTTCGCAAATAGCCCATTTTACGGCCCGTTAACTCACGGCCCGTTAGGCCCTAAAGGAAATCGGCCCAACAACGTCATGTGGGCCGTCGAATATAACACCAGCCCATTTCACTTTCGGCCCATGTATGGCCCACGACGTCTTTCGGCCCATATGAGGCCTTCGTATCTTTCGGCCCTTTACAGGCCCACGGTGACTCTAGCCCATAATGAACAGTAATTTTCTTTATACCCGTTAACGGCCCGTGATTTACATGGGCCGTTTCCAGCCCGTGTTAGCTTTCGGCCTATTGACGGCCCATACGTTCTTGGGCTCCTTTTCGGCCCTCGATTACTTCCGGCCCGTTACTGGCCTGTTCCCCTAATGGGCCAAATTCGGCCCATGGCAAGAGTCGGCCCGTTACTGGCCTGTTCCCCTAATGGGCCAAATTCGGCCCATGGCAAGAGTCGGCCCGTTACTGGCCTGTTACCCTAATGGGCCAAATTCGGCCCATGGCAAGAGTCGGCCCGTTTCTGGCCTGTTAACCCGTTGCGCCGTT
The DNA here is from genome assembly GCF_018294505.1 of Triticum aestivum. Taxonomy (NCBI): domain Eukaryota; kingdom Viridiplantae; phylum Streptophyta; class Magnoliopsida; order Poales; family Poaceae; genus Triticum; species Triticum aestivum. Next base: position 344,498,330 of record NC_057808.1, on the reverse strand, counting down.
TCCAGCCCGTCCTATATTCTGGCCCATTAACGACCCGTTATGCCTGTGACAGAATTAAGCCTTTGCTGTCCTACGGCCTGTTAACGGCCTGTTACCGTGCTGGGCCGATACCAATTACGCCCGATTACGGCCCATGTAGACCCATTTATCCGACGGCCCGAGGCCCACCGATTACAGGCCCATTTATCGACGGCCCGTAGGAGACCCATGGATCCTACGGCCCGTATATGGCCCATGGTAGTTGCGGCCACTAGCAAACCAGGGAAAAAGAAGACTAGGAAATAAATAAGGCCGAAACTAACGCTAGGCTATTAAGGCGATTGCACAGATTACATCCACTCGGCATCAAAGATCGCCACCAGTGCAAATATAGGGAACACCCTACACTATACAAAAATGGCTTGCTGTTTTCTTCAGCCGGTGGCTGCACGTTAAGAATAAATTTTGTATCGCACCAAAACAAATTACAACTATATAACAAAAGGAAGGTTGGCATAAAACTTAACAGTCTAGCAGATAAATGCACCACCAGAAGTTCAGAAGCTCAGTTCATTTGACCTGACTGTTACGTTTTCATGCTGTATTGTCCGATGGAGCACCATAACCCTCGCCTTCATTTCCCCTAGGCTCCTGAACAACATAGCAAATGTCTGATAGTCTGGTTTCAAAACCATGCATATCTTGACGACATTGAGCAATGTTTCTCCTTGTTTCACAAAGGGTCTCTGTTAGGGAATGGACTTGTGTCTGGAGCGCAGATACAACATTGCTTTGAGCTTGCATATCTTGATCATGAGGCAGTTTGGACGATATTGCCTTAACAACCAACCCAGTATTACGCAGGAACGTGCTTTTGGCACTGTTAGTGGACAGGTACTGACCCACTGCAGCAAGAGCTGACATTGCGGTTATAGTTGCCTCGCCACCTTCAGAAGGTGGCGGTTCCACCATTTTTTCCATAGCTCGCTGAAAAGTTGAGGTTTTACATTAGTAGTACCAGAACAGAAGATATTAAGGAGGCAGCAAAACCAAACAAAATAGCTTTGGTCTATATACAGAACTTATTCTGGTGAACCCATGTAAAATATTAGTTGTATTTTATTGCAAAGTACATAATAAAACCAGGTTCCAAACATATGACCATGTACCATCGCTAATGTATTGTCTATTTCTTCACATTGTATTGAGGGCTAAGGATAAAGAGACGAAGTTTATAATACGGTAAGCATAGTATGACATCATTCATATCACAAAACAACTGAGAACAGACAAACAGGCAATTGTAACGTTGTGTGGGCAAGTCCAGCACGGAACTAGATTACGGGTCAAGATCAAAGGAACATCACTCCTCTCTTTTAAACCTTGTAAGGTGCAATGATACGCTAAGACAATTGTGTATAAAATTGAAAAGAGTAATAGACATTGGCTGCAAACCATGCAGTTCAAGGCACAAGTCAGAGTAAGTAGTAGTTAAAAGGCATGAGGATTAAGGACTTACAACAGCGGCTTTGACTGGTGTAGTCATGCCCTTCTTCTTGCTGGTGTGACAGTCCTTGAAGATTTCCACAGCATTTGGTTCAGGTACTTTTTGGTCCTTGCGGGCTTTCCTCTGCATTTCGAACAAGTCAATATAGATCTGATAATATGGTACAGCGAAAAGAGTGAAACAGCAGCTAATTACAAGAGCCTCGCAGTGTGCAATATAGCTACGAGATCCTGTCGTCTGTTGGAATTTCACTTTCGTACGGTTGGCCTTGTTCTTTGAACAGTTCACCTACAAGAAGATAGATTTGTGTGGCACATGCGTAAATAGGACTTCAACATGTGATCTGATCACATATATATAATGTACCTGATACTTCGGATCAGACCAGTGTTTAACAAGGCCCCTCCAGTCTTCATCCGATATATTTTCCACTGGAGATGTTTGGGAAAGTTCACTGTTAGCCTTGCCTTCAAAGTGAGTTTTCCTCAAGTTATACCGATACTGTCGCAGAGCAGACTTGAAAACATGGGTGCAAGCTTGTCTGGTTGCATCATCTTGGCTATCCAACTTGAACCTCATCTGTTGAAAATTATGGGAGTCTCATTATCAGCAACCTAGAAAGTATGGGACAGAGCAAGACGATATTACTAGTTTCCATACATAACCATACTTACAGATAAATGGTCGAGGAAGGTGTTGAACTGGGTTTCGTCTTTGTCATTCCTGTACTGAATCCATGTTGGGAGGATACGTACATGACACCTAACGGCAACCGCTGCCTCTGATACTAACTTGGCTGACTCTGTAGCATCACGTGGCCTTTTTAAACCTGCCTCAAAACGGATCTCCATTCTTCCTCCTCTAGATTTAGTTAACCTATCGAGCATTATCCCTGATGTTTGTTTCCTCTTGCGCCTAGGTGCTAGTCCAACAACGAACATAGGAAGTGTTAGTGTACATCAAACTGTGAGACTACATATAAAGAAGCATGCAACTGTAACTTGACTCCAGCAACTACCTTCTTGCTGTTGAAGCTCACAAGGTTCATCTGATATTGCCAACTCGTCTTGTGTCAAGAGTGCTTGGGAAGTAGTGTCAGGTGGCAAGGGAGCTTGGGAACGTGCTGCTAGCTCAGTTGACGCACGAGTAAGTCGTGCAGCTGGTAGTACTGTGGTAGGTGTTGCAAGAACTAGGGCTGTCTCTGCTTGTTTGGTGGCAGCTATTTGTTTCTGTTTGGCTTTTTTTGCAACTCGTGTAGCATGGGATGCCGTGTTTGTAGAATTTTCCGCTGGACTTTGACCTTCTATTGCACCATCAGTACCAGCAGAATCTGCAGGATTCATCCGCTTCTCATTCCCTGCCATTCTGTGTTTCTTCCTCTTTCTCTGTGCCATGTTAAGTCAAGCCGACAAGAAAAACGAATAACAATTTAGTTCTTCAGAACAAATTGATGCGTGATGCAGACGAACTGAACTTTGATGTTAGACAACCACATGATAGGAGGATGTAATATGTATGAAAAACAGGACGGAAGAGATAACCAGAACTATGATGTGTAAACTAAGAAGAAGACATTTCACCAAATTAGAAGCAATGCAATGGAAGGTAGACACCATATGAAAGATGCTACAAATATCGCTCTGCCAAGTTAACAGTGTCTCATCATAAATGGCGTTTAAACAAATGTGAAGCAGTACAAGAAATAAATCATATGCAAGATGCAAACAACATCACACTACCATGTTAGAGGTCTCTCGTCATTAGTGCCATTGCATATTCACAGCATTGCATATTCACAGCTTATGATGTGTAAACTAAGGAGAAGGCATTTCAACAAATTAGAAGCAATGAAAGCTAGACACCATATGAAAGATGCAACGAATATCACTCTACCAAGTTAAAACTGTCTCGTCATAAGTGCCATTTCAACAAATTAGTAGTACAAGCTAGAAAAGAATGTGAGATGTAACCTATATCACACTCCGAAGTCAAACGTGTCTTATGATAAGTGATTGTTGCAGGTTACACAACAGTAGTAATTTGATGTAAGAACATGGTGTGATAGACAGATATTGTATGTTCTAGAAACAGGAACACGTGTCTTATTCAAGTATAATGTGTAAAGTAAGCAGATGGAATTCAACAAAATTAGAAGCAATACAAGCTAGACATCACACATAACATGCAACCACATATAACAGTGCCAAGTTAGAGGGAGCACCGGTGATGCTGCACTAGGGGAGACGTGCTCATCATAAACACAGCTTTGTTGAGTGTCTATGCATGTGTTGTCTTGGAAATCATCTTGGGGGTGTGGAGGAGTAGAAACTGTAGAGGCCCTCCGTTCGGAAGGAGCACCTTTATCCGCTGCCTTGCTAACTTCCTTCCGCTTTATTGATTTTGAATTGTCAAGTAAAACCGACAAGAAAAAGCAATAAAATTCTCTCTTCAGAACTCATTCATGCATGATACTGACAATCACTACTTTGATGTAAGGCAAACACATGATACCAGGATGGAATATGTACGAAAAACAGGACGGCATGGCATGTTCACAACTGTTTGTGTAAACTAAGCAGAAACCATTCCAGCAAATAAGAAGCAATGCAAGCTAGACACCACATGAAAGATGCAACCAATATGACTCTGCCAAGTTAAAAGCGTCCCATCATAAATGGAATTTCAACAAATTAGAAGCAGCGCATGCTATAAATCATATGAAAGATGCAACTAATATCGCACTGCATATACTAAAGGTGTCTCGTCATGTTGATTGATGCGGGATACAAAAAAACAATAGTTTTATGTAAGGACATGCTTAATAGACAGATGTACTATGTACTAAATACAGGAAGGCATGTCACATTAACAGGTATAATGTATAAGCTAAGCAGACTAGCACATGCAGTTTAACCAGATTGGAAGAATTACAATCTAGACACCATATGCAACATGCAACCACATATCACGCTGCCAAGTTAGAGCAAGCACCTGCGATGCTAGTGTAGGGGAAATGCTGTAATCAACTACAGAGCTACGTTCACTATCTTCATCTAGCATTTCTGTTTCTTGAGAATCATGTCGGGAGGCTGACGCTGCATTCTTTAAATGAGGAGTAGTCCCCTTGCCTGCCTGCCTCGTCATAAGTGATTGATGAGGGATACACAAGAACATTAGTTTGATGTAAGAACATGGTTAATACACAGATGTACTAGTATGTACCAAAAACAGAAAGGCATGTCATATTCAAAGGTATAATGTGTAAGCTAAGCAGATGCAATTTAACCAAATTGGAAGCAATACAAGCTAGACATCCGGCTGGAGTGGTGAGCATGATCATCTAGGACCTGAGAGCCTGGTGGGAGGCGGGCTGCTTCGCCACCATCGCAGCTTTTTAGTTGGCTTCCAGGTGATGCCTATCTTTGCTGGGCTTGTCACTGGCTCGGCCAGTGCCCTGACTAGCTATTTGTCTTCTGGTGCTCACGGGATGGTGGTTCATGTAAAAAAATATCTTTCCTTATCTTACCGACTTCGGCCTTTCGAATACAAGCTAGACACCATATGGAACATGCAACCACATATGACACCGCGAAGTTAAAGCAAGCACCTGGGATGGTGGTTCATTGCGAGCGAGGTCATCAACTCCAGAGCTACGTTTACCGTCTCCATCTGCTGACACTGCACCCTTTATAGCGCTGTAACGTGTCTTGCCTACCCGCATACGAAGCTGGAGCGACTTCTCTCTTTTCTTTTTGGCTTCTCTCATGGCAGCAGAGTCTGAAATACCCTTGCATAAAAACACAATAGTGAGAGTAAGGGTGAAGTGTGTGCAGAACTAGTGCACTGTAAAAGTAGCAGATAGCAGGTGGCTGAAAAATAAATGACAGGAGACATATGATAGCTCTACAACATTGCATGGCAAACAAAATTAGATTCTACTCCGTATGATTTTGTAATATATGAGCACAGGAAATGCAGGTACTCCTCCAGCACACCACCACATGTGGTCATATCTAAGATAACAGTCGACTGAAAATAAATAGGTCAGTCGATTTTTTTAATGAACCGTCCGATCTATAAGGAACGGGCAGATGGCCTTCGTCTACCTCCCGCCAGTCACTGTTGACGATCTTTCTCGAACCGCCAGCGACCACCGGCCCAGACCCCTGCCTCCGCCGCCCCGCCCTCCCATCGACCTCACACCACCGCCGTGCTTGGCAGCGCCCCCAGGCCATCCCTTTAATCCCGGCCGACCTCCAGATCGGGCGCCAGTAGCTCTAGGCCGCACACGCCCCTAAGATAAACACCAAGGCGCTGCTTCCCCGGCGTAATAGGCGTACTAGCGCCTGTTACGCCGGGGAATGCTTCCGTTAATTGGGAATCAACTGGCCAGAAATTGAAATTCAGGGGGGCGACGGACCTCTAGCTAAGGTGAAATAGTATATGAGGAGAAACCTTGTGCATCGCGAGTTACTAGGAACATCTAGTATCAAGAAGAAGCGGTCAACTAGTGTCTTCTGTGGGATGAATACCGTGCAAGCAGAGACGTAAGATTTGCACGAATAAGGGAAGAGGAGTACCTTTTTCGGTTGCCGGTGTGGTCACCTCCACATGTCGCGCCGATCTTCTTCTTTTTACCGGGGAAACCGATGTTCTGGAGGGTGCAGGCTTGGACGAACCCATGGCCAAATTGTTGACTGTGTTGCCGTGGCCGTATGTCGGCGGAGGGGAAGCAGATCCGAGGCGGCGAAGGACGGCGTAGCAGGAACAGCTCCGGTGCGGTGGAGGGTGGCGAAGTTGGAGCGGCAGCGGTGAGGCGCAGGACGGCGTGGTTGAACTGGCTCGGGTACGGACGGCTCGGCCTCGGCTTCAACTACTAGCCGTGGAGGGCGTTGCGGTTGAGGTTGCGGTGGACGACGACGTCGGGGTATCGGCTCCGGCGTGATGGAGGAGGGCGGCGGTTGATGGGTGGGATGGGGTGGCGGACGGAGGACGCCGGGGTTTCGCGGCTGGTGGAGAGGTAGTTTTGGCGCCCACGGAGTACGAATGGGGAATCGGACGGGTGGGGGGGAACCATGTTTCGGTCTGGGACGCGCTTGTTTTTGGCTTTTTTGAACAGAAGATGGGACGCGCTTGTTTGAAATTTGGGGAAAGTACAAACTTTGCCCCCCTCTTAAATTTCGGACCTACTGCGGGTCGGGGGTAGGATGGTAATCCCAGGTGTCCCAAATAGTGGGCGGGAGCGATTTCGGCCGCGCGCATGTGTGCTTAGGCGGCCATTGTGTATGAATGTTTTTCGGATGCGGTTGCGTGGCGTCTAGATGAAGCTACAAACCTACCCCGGTTTAGACCTTTGGACGTCGGGCCGGTAGGTTTCACGGGTCGGAGTTATTAGAAAAGTAATTTCCTTGTACTACCAAACATTGGTCTCACGCGGTTTCGGGCGAGTAGAGGCTCTTTTGGCGCTTCGTTCGAAATTTTGAAACACAAGCATTCACGTTTAGAGTACTCTTGAACTATGAGGATTGACCTAAATAGACAACGTTATATTTGACCTTGTATGTTTGAAAACCTCATTAAATTATCCGCTTCTTTTTGAAATTTTGACACTTGAAAATCCTATAACTACGATTATTTTGGAATGGAGGAGCTAAATTTGAATCTATTTTGTACACGACTACATATGCTATTATGTACAAAATCAGAGCAAAGATTGGTGCCCCCATAATTTAGGTATGGTTTACAAATGCCATGATATCAAATTCAAATAATTGAATGGACTTCATGTTGAATTCGATTTTTTAAACCACCTTAAGTTGAATTCAAATGTATGCTAGTTCATAGGTAGCTATTTATAATGTCCATTGTGTAACTTTCGTATGTATAATGTGCTTTACACACACAACATGAACTATACTCACGTTTATATTCGATTGCTAAAGCGATGCATTGTCTGGAGTTCAAAATACTAACTATGTGGATCAATTGTGTCGAATAATAACATAGACATGCTCAAATTCGATAGAATCTAGATGTCTGATGGATCAATGACCGCTCCTTACGCGAATTGCAAATATCATGATCCCATCCTAATATTTGGATACAATTTATATCTTTAATCAATGTGTAGAGCAGTCTTTTACGTGTAGTTTCACTCTCCATCGGTGGTCTCTCACACATGCTCACACACTCTCTCCCGAGGTGTCTTTCTCGCACACATGCTCTAGATATAACCCTCCCTCCCTCTCGTAACCATTTACAACTGTTTTCACTAACCTTTATCACAAGCACTCTTCCTCTCGCAAACATACACACGCACAATCCTCATCGACCCTTTCTATATACATGGACCTGCCTACGTGTCTCATGTACGCACATTATCTTTACGCCTGTCTCTCACGCATTGTCTCACACCTCTCTTCCTAATCGACGAGTATGATTCTAGCAGAGCATTCTGTAGGATGCCCCTTAAAGTTAGGTTGGATGAATAGTAATATCAGAGATAAAGGGGTTACCTTAGTCCGAGAACCTAGGGTTACAAATCCTAGCCGGCTTTGTCAGTGGACACAGAGTCCTTCACAATTCTGCTATCTTTGTCTTGTACGACTAGTCATCCATGGGTCTTCCTAAATGCGTCAAGGGCCGACCAATGTGGCGCAGGACGGAACCGAACGAAGGGCCTCACCTCGACCCACCGGACCTCACGCGGTGACACACCCTCTGCCCCCACGTCTCATTATCTTCTCACACCCACACATACCAACACAAACACCACACACACAGAAAATTTCTCCTGGTGCCTCTATTCCCTCCCCCTTGCATATACACACTCAAGGGAATGGAATCTCTTGTCGTGACGTCATATTCGTCTCTCTCTCTAGACCACTCTCATTTCTCGTGCTATCTCTCCCACGCCCCCCCCCCGTCGGCCCTCTATCCATGCCTCTCTCGAATACGTAATACACACACATACCTCTCTAGGCCCCGCCAAATGCATCAACTACACATTCACACATGTTACATCACGTACCCCATTGATCTAAAAAGCCCTCTCTTCACGTTTATTTCGCATACAACATTCCTTTTGAATAAAGTGTGGCCAAAAAATTATTTTAGAGTTTCTACATATATACAACATTACAAAGTTATATGGAGGAGTACGAACGCTAATTTGCATTGCATGGTGCCCACAATGATATTTATTCCGCACTGTGAATTTGTATATTTTTATACTATATACAAAGTTAGTCATAATAAAGAGAAACGAAGAGCATCTCTCTCTCCATCGCATACCCCCCTGTACGCCCCTTTCACGTATGCACACAAAACTATCTCCAGGTCCTCTAAAAGTAAGCCCCCAGAAAATTCACGCATGTTTCATCTTTCTCTCGCGATATATGCAATGACGATCATTGTATTTGAAGCGAAAGCACGATACGTACATTGGACTTCAGAATCCACTCATTACGGTCACCATTTACGTTTAGTGGTTATTATACAGTCACGGGCTCACCGTACAACTCTGTATTTGCTCATGACATGACTAGTTGACTAGTTAAACACTCCACGTGGCACCTCTAGTGTTGCATCACATTATCTCACTACCATCGTGCCCACCTGTCGACTTGTATCTACTCTACATCTACACTCTTATAAAATACATAAAATACACTCTTATAAAAAACAGAGTTGGTGATGATGGTGTGCCTGCCATCCTGCAATATAGGCCGTCCGATTTATATCTGACGGATAGGAAAGAAACTATGGCAATTTTGCAAAAAGGTACCCACACACCTCTCCACATTTGCAAATAAGGCCTTCCCTCGTTCATCCTTTTCTCTCACAAGATAAACAAGTCATACAAATGCATCTTGATGTTACGTGCAACGCACGGGCATCTTGCTAGTAAGAATGAAAACAAACGACAAAAATATATTTGGACGGTGGTTCGAAGTCATGACCGCGGGCACAGCGGACAAGGTGGCCTTGTATTGGTATGCTGAGCCGTCTGTTTTAACACACAGGAGCTGGTGTGGTGATTATACACACACGCACGCATGCACACGAACTGCATCCACGCAACACTCACACAAACACATGCACCCACGCACGCACGCAACACTCACACGTACACACGCAGCCACACACGCACGCAACACTCACACGCACACACGCACGCATGCATGCACACACCAGTACACCACACGACCAACACACACTCTCACGCTCAAGTGCTCAACCTACACGTGCATGCGCACACATCAGGCCCTGACAGACACATACACAACCAGGTGATTCCCGCGCACGGGTTGGAGCCTTGTCGCGCCTGCGTAAATTTGTGTTTATCTGACCTTTTGCCTATGCGAACTGACAGGTGGGACCCACAAGGAACATGGTCAATTTAACTAGTCAACATGGCGCCACGCAGACTATTTGGCCGGTCAACAGAGTGCAATCCGATGCTGAACTGTGAGCAAGTGACCGTATAATCACCGCAAAACGTATATAGTGACCGTAATCAGCTTATTCTGAAGTTCGGTGACCGTATTACGCTTTTCTCTCTGTAGGCCCTCCAAAACTACATCTCTACACGTTCTCACATGTTACATCTAACAACTATGCAATACAGCACTACTACTACACTCTAACACAATAAATCATATGTGTTTTTAGTTTTACTAGATATCATATTGTTACTTATAATTATTCAGTTTGCATACATTAAAATTGCCTTTGAAATGTATGGCCAGTATCATCTACCGCGCGGGAAAAATCCCGCCCTTTCCTGTTTAATCGGGTTTGTATCGATGGATCGTGCGAAACAGCAAAACTATAGTACTATACAGTACACAAGTGACAGTTCACTGGGCCGTCGTGTCGTCTACTCCTCCGTCGTAAGAGTGGAGCGCTCGCTTTCATAAATCTTCTAGTCCCTTTCGCCGACATGTGGGACATCAAGCTACCGGGTCCACGTGCCATACCGGAATACAGTGCAGAGCAGCCGGGGTGAAGCACCCCAGTCATGGCGCCGGCGTAGTAATGAGCAATGAGGCGTCAAATCACAAAGCTGCACCTTTCCCGCAGTTAAGTTGGAGGGACGAAGCAACCATCATTTCACTCGTTGCTGAATCCGCTTCTCCCTCATCTTCTTCAACTTAACCACGTGTTGCTTCTGCCGTTGTTCTGCCTCATGTGGGACGCGGATCGGCTTGGTAAAGCACTGACACGTGGGACCGCATGTTAGCAAACCGCCAGGACAACGTCCTCCGAAAATAAGAAGCCTAATCCTAGACTTACAAAGGGCTACGTAGCTGCTACGTATACTTTCCATCTAATCTATATATGCCCCCCTGATTTTCAGGTGGGGTGGGCCTAATCCTCTCCTTTAATCCAATCAAATAGTCCCACATCACATCAGTTCGTAACTTTACGTAAACCATTACGTGGATGTAGCATTGCTCAAATAAGAAACCTCCCCCGCCATCCGCGCGGCAAAATCACCTCCTTTTTACTAATCTTGATTCTATAATTTTTTAGATCAATATAATTGAGATTTGTATAGATAGCACACAGGAGCAAAACCAAGTGGTACGGTTAAGGGCATCCACAATGTGTAGCCAAATGTGAAAATAGCTTTTGGCATCGTGGGAACCATTGTGGACGGTGTTGCCAAAGCCAAAAAGATGGAACCGAAGCTCCCTGATTGATTGATTGAAGGAATAGAAAAATGCAACGTCTCTCCTCTTTCTCCCATGCTTGGACGCATGTAGTACAGTATAGAGCACAGAGTCTACTCCCCTGTCCCTTCTATCACAAATCACAAAGCAGTGAGGCGTCAAATCACAAAAGCACGGACGAAGCAACCATCATTTCACTCTTCGCTGACTCCGCTTCTCCATCGTCTTCTTCGAGAAACCATCTCACCGCACTAGTACTCCTAGTAGTACTAGTAAAGGACTTCCTGGATGCAAATAAGGCGGTTGTCTCGGCTTGCAGGCGGCACTTGCGAACGACTTACCGTGGTCTCCCTCAATGGTGTTCTCCGTCGAACGCACTTCGCCAAACCACCCAAAAAAAGATATCGTCGACGTCACCGCAATGGGGAAGGAAGTCAAATATAGTTACTACCTCCATTTTTTTGTACACAAGGCCAGTATATCAAAATTACAATTTGCAAAGGGCCACTAACACTAATCGAGGCAAAATTGATGGGGTTAGCAACCAAGGACATTAATATCCCCTGCATGCATGCGGAAGTGAGAAGGTTGGTTTGCATGGCGCTGCATTAATCAAGCGATGAGGAGTGAGATGGTTAGCTCTTTGGTCTTTGGAGAAAAAATACGCATTAATTGACACGTGAAACGAGGATTTGTATCGATTAAATCCCGCGAAGGAAAACCCCGCCTTTCTTTTTTAACACTAGTACTCCTAGTACGTACGTACTTATCCTGTTTGGGTCTAGGCCTTGCATTGCCAAACTTCGCCACACATTTTTGCCAAGCTTGCCTAAAGTTTTCAAAATGAGAAGGAGGTACACTTGCGCACGGCTGTCGCGGTCGCACCGCACCCTCACACGGTCGCTCCTGCACGCCGCGGTCGCACCGCACCCTCACACAGTCGCTCCTGCACGCCGCAAACCCAACCAAGGGAACGCACCCTCACTGACACGTGCTGTCGCATGTGAACAAACCAAACTCAGCCATCCTATCGCTGACACATAATTTTCGTTCATAGAGTATGTTTATCCAACCGCATGTTGGGGAGTATCCGTACGGCCCGTGCGGTGGTCTGTTGGGGAAGAAGAAGAGGTGAGGAAGAAGGAAAGAAGGGTTAGGAGACGTAGGATATTCATCCAACCGCCTGAAATGGTAGACTGACCCAAGTCAGGCGACTTGCATAACAAATATATGTTTTTACACAGCAAAAGATCCATAAAAACAACAACATAAAGAAAAACTATCACTGCTCGCGGAAAGAGACGGCCTCGTCGTCTTTGGCTGCCGGCGCGAACCAGCCGTCGCTGCCGACGTGTGTCTCCGCACCGTGGTTGTCCTCGGCCTCTAGCTACTCGTTCAAGCGGAGCGTGCGGGCGCTCTGCATGGACGAGAGCACAGCCCGGTTCAAGTCGAGGACGTCCGGTTCCGCCTGCAGGAGGGCCTCAATGGCAGCGGCATCCGCGCGCTCCGCGTCGAGTCGAGCCTCCGCTGCCCGGTTCAAGTCCAGGACGTCCGGTTCCACCTGCAGGAGGGCGTCGATGAGAGCGGCATCTGCGCGCTCTGCGTCGAGTCAAGCCTCTGCCGCCCGGTTCATGTCCAGGACGTCCGGTTCCGCCTGCATGAGGGCCTCGATGGCAGCGGCATCCGCGCGCTCCGCCTCAAGTTGAGCCTCCTCCGCCCGGTTCACATCCACGACATCAGGTTCCGCCTACAGGAGAGCCTCGATGGCAGCGGCATGCGCGTGCTCCGTGTCGAGTTGAGACTCTGCCTCCCGGTCCTCCTTTAGTATCGCCATGTTGAACCGCTGGTCCGCCTGCACCATGGGGGACTCGGACGCCGGCACGAAGTCGACGTCCATCGTCTCATACCCATCGGGGGCCTTCTGCGTCGCGACCTCCGCCATGAACATTGGATCGGGTTCCTCCTCCTCGTAGCTTGGCTCCAGAGAACTCGGGGATTGGCCCTCTGCAAAGCGAGCTTGGGAACGGAGGTCTGTGGCGCCGACCGCCGCCGCGATTTCTGCGCGGCGCTCCGGCGTCAGCATCTTGTAGTAAGTGATCTTGCGGCGCACCATGGCTTTCCGGCGAACTAGGGGACGCTTGATGCGGGCTAGGGGATCGAATGGTGGGGGAATGGGCTGGAGATTTGGTGTGGTTTTAGGGCAGTGGCTGGCGTAGGCCAAGCAGCGAAGGTTCTGGTGTGAATAGTGGTTCCGATGACGACCGGTCAGTCGGTTTTGACTATACATCGCTCTTGTCGCGTTCGCGTTGCAGCCCGGCACGCTGGACCCTCGACGTCGCTCACCGAATGGAATGCGCTTCCTCTTGCGTTTTCGCTCGCTTGTGGGACCGCAGTTGAGAGCAAACCGACGTCCCTCCCCCTCCCCCGCCCGCGTCATTTATTATACCACCACTCCCTCCGTTTTATGCGGAGTAAATAAAAACAGAGGGAGTATACTACGGATGAGGATCCCCTGACGTGGCCGAAGCCATTGAGTAACTGACATGCGGGGCCTAGCAAGCATGGGGTCCGCCGGTAAGTGACCGAAAGGGAGGGTAAGGCAGGGATACCTACGTCAGATGATCCACTTCCACTATACTACTTTGACCAAATGTTAGAGTAATAATATATGACATGCAACTTACACAAATGTTAGAGTAATAATATATGACATGCAACTTACACAAAGCATACATGGTCTAATGCGTTTTTCGAGGCTAACTTTGACCAAATGTTAGAGTAATAATATATGACATGCAACTTACACAAAGCATACGGTCAAATTCGTATGTGAAAGGAGTTTCCAATGATATAATTTTCACATTATACATCTCATGTACTATTAATCTTGTCAATAGTCAAATTGGAAACCATCTCGAGTACAAATCTAGGAGTACGTACGAATCTAACAATATTGATTGGGCGTTGTTGAATGTTGATACCTTTTTGATCAAAGTAGAGATACTTTGACTACACATAAAACTTATATGTAAACTAGAAAGGATAGGGGGAGTATATTGTACGTTCAAAAACGAAACGAACATTGAATACCCTTTATATATGATTTGCGGATGCTATGATCACCGGTTCAAAATTTTGAATCTGCCTTAGGTATCATGTGCC
>NC_057808.1:343881481-343883769 GCF_018294505.1 Triticum aestivum | reverse complement strand
AAATAATGCAAGCCTGAAACTGAAATACCTAGAAAGGTGAACTGAATCTTTGGGCCTCTAGAAATAATGCAAGCCTGAAATTGAAATACCTAGAAAGGTGAACTGAATCTTTGGGCCTCTAGAAATAATGCAAGCCTGAAATTGAAATACCTAGAAAGGTGACCTGAATCTTTGGGCCTCTAGAAAGATTTATTACCTCCTCAAGCAGCATCAAACAATTCCATGCGTGCACCACAAATCTATACCAAGTTTGATCAGGATCTACTTTTCCAAATCAGAATTAGCGCTAGAGCAAGCAAGATCAATGATATGGCCGTGAGACAAAGAAGGAACGAACAAACTCACCCCTCTCGCGACCTCCCTGGTAGATGCGCCGCCGCCGCGCATGACACAGGGAGAAAAACGACTGGTGAAAGGGGAGCGGGGCGACCTTCGAAGGCCGGAGGGAGAGGGCGGCCGGAGTAGGGCGGCGGAGGCCGGAAGGAGAGGGCGGCCGGAGGAGAGAGAGGGCGAGCGGCCCTATGGGGAACAGAGAGGAGTCGTGTGAGAGGGGGGGAGCGATCTGGTGCGGGCAGGGGAGATTTTTTTAGTTCTCTTTTAGTGGGCCCGAGGATAACTAACCCAATTAGAACCTCTCCATCGGGCTAGTTTTTTTAGCTGGGTTAGAGCAAACTAGCTCAAACTAACCCCTCTTGTTTCGATAATTTGAGGCTATTTCAACCCAAACTAGCTCTAACTCAGGGATCCAAACAAAGAGGAGTGTTACTGTACATGCTAGTGTGGACCGTAGCACATTGTTTTTTATGGCCATATCACCACATTGTTTTCTACTGCTGGTTCACTGGGCTACCGTGGTTCGCACTGCTGGTTCACTGGGCTGCCGTGGTTCGCACTCCTCCGACCTGAGTAGTACTCTAGTATAGTACTTGTATATACCACATTCTTTGCTCCTTCTTACTACTCCGACATGTGGGAGAGCCAGCATCCGGGTCGACATGTCATGCACCAGATTAGAGCGCGGAACGGAAGGGGGGCATCACCCCGGTCGGAGCGCCAGTAATTCATGACTATAGTGAGTGGTCATATCACAAGTCTTTCCAGCAGTAACGCGCCGTCAAATCGCACAACCCCACTCGCTCACCCTCTTCGCCTCTCTGTCAAACCGCCTACCCGAAAACTGCCGCGCGTACTGCCCGGGAAAAGCCCCGCCCTCAACTTTTAACTACGCGAAAATAGTTCGAGCTTGTTCGTTCTATATAAATACAGTACTTACTGTATGTTTATTCACCCGTGGGGTTGTTCAATGAATGGTGGGGCGGGGAGCACAAGTGAACAATACTGTAGTACTACTAGTAGTAAGTAGGAGTCGTACAGTAGTCACCTTAAATAGAGAGTTTCTTTTCTTTAATGCCACGTACACAAATTGAAATGCTTGTTGTGGAGAGAAAAAAGATAATCACTCCACTATATATGGACGCAGGGGCCTGAGCGCTTGCTTTACTAGGGTTGCTCTCTTCATTCTCTAATCCTCTCCAGATATAAACAAGACAGCGGTAGCGACATTTTCTCTCTGCTCACCGCTGGTCACAGATTCGGCCGGATCCCTTCGGCCGGTGTGTGTAGAGGACTAAAAGGTGCATCGTTCACGCGGTCATCGCCGCCGAGGGAGGAAACCCACAGCTGCCGGAGGGGCCCGATCCTCTGCCCGTGCCGTTCTCTCCGACACAGCGCCGGCTCGGGAGGTCCTCCGACCCTTCTTCCTCCCTGCCGTATTGTCCGCAGATCTGACCTGCCGCCGCCGACATCCCGGCGACCCTCAGGTATAAGTTCTTCGACAGCGGCCTTGCTCTACTGCCCCAGCTCCCCACGTGTCTGCATGTGCATCTTTTTCTACTCCCATCAGCTCTTCCAAAGCCACCTAAATTTTTAGTATTATTAGAGGTAAAGCTACTTCATGCATTCGAATCTAGGGCTTTGTTCAAACAACGAAGAAAGGGGGGAAAGTTGTAGCATGAATCTCGGACTTGATTCAAAGAGGAAATAATATGGTGAAAGTAGTAGAGACCGGATACCCAACCGGTCTCTTGGTTGAAAAGGGAAATAATGGGAAAACGCAGTACAAACTGGATAAGGAACAGATCTATTATTGGTTGAAAAAAGGATAGAAAGTGGCGGCTGGTGGACAAGTCAACAGAGTATGTCCAGGATTAGATTTTCTGCCATCACATAGTAAAAGGTCTCCAGGATTAGATTTGCTGCCCTCACATAGTAAAAGGTCTCAGGATTAG
>NC_057808.1:343871839-343881343 GCF_018294505.1 Triticum aestivum | reverse complement strand
ATTTGCTGCCCTCACATAGTAAAAGGTCTCCAGGATTAGATTTGCTGCCCTCACATAGTAAAAGGTCTCTAGGATTAGATTTGTTGCCCTCACATAGTAAAAGGTCTCCAGGATTAGATTTGCTGCCCTCACATAGTAAAATGTCTCCAGGATTAGGTTTGCTGCCCTCACATAGCATGAACAAACTCGCATCACCACTTTATGCCTCCTTGTAGGTACATTGTGCTGATGCGTCCACTGTCGCATGTCCTTATACCAACCTTTTGCTGTTGTTAATGTAAGGGCGCATGTAAAATGAAGCGATCACACTGTTACCTTAGGGACATGTCTAATTAGTGTTATTGTTAATCTAATGCCTCCAGTGATAAGATGCAATTAAGCCGTGTTACAAATGGCACTCCTGCTGTTTTCCCCAGTATGATAAGTAAGTTGCTCCTTTACGCTGCTGAGTGTCCTGGTGTCCCCACGGTCCCATGCCCTTAAACCAACTCTTTAACTGCTATTGATTTACTGTGTCTGGTAAACAAGCAATGCCACCATTAAAGTAATCCCATATTTGAGGAATCTCATTGTTGATCGTAATGCTTCTGGTAACATGAAGCATTGCTGACGTTTTAAAATTTCTACTGTCCTTGCGTGATTTCCATGAACATAATTAAGATGCTTCTTTTCATTTTGTATATGTTTCGTATATTCTTATTGACCAGCAACTGTTTACTTTCTATCTTTTTGTGCAGATAGGGATATCCATTTCACCTTGTTGCTATTGTGACCTTTTCGTGAACTGCACAAAACACTTTTTTGGAATGAGTGTCTTGTGCAGTTCAACTAAAATGTTACATGGGCAACATCTCTCAATTTTGGTGGAACTGCACAAAATGGTGATTGGAGTTTCCAAAATCTCCGTCAAATTCTGCTGGTAATCTCGTGCAACATTTTATTAGCCTTTGCAAGATGAGCCGTAGCTGAATGATGCAATCTTTGCTTCATTTCAGGCGAACTGCAGAAAAAGTGGCATGAATTGAATCATCGGGTGGAGCTGCAGGTTAACTTCCATTAGTGCCAGTATTATAGTAATCATTGTCTTTATTATCTGCGGTGTGCAAACATGAATACTCAACTACAGATGTTGTGACGGTCAAGAGCATTCGCCAAGTTCTTTGATTGTATGACATGGCTAGCCAAGATGGATTTAATCCCGATATTCACTTTATCAAAAGGCTCTAATGGGTTGGTTCTGAATCTTGCAAGCTGGGAATCAGTGAGATGTGTAGGCATCTTTGTTGTACTTATTATTTGAATCTTATTTGTTGGTTCTGAATCTTGCAAGCTGGGAATCAATGAGACGTGTAGGCATCTTTGTTGTACTTATTATTTGGATCTTATTTGTTGGTTCTGAATCTTGCAAGCCGGGAATCAATGAGATGTGTAGGCATCTTTGTTGTACTTATTATATGGATCTTATTTGTTGGTTCTGAATCTTGCAAGCTGGGAAACACGGCATGATGATGCAGAGGACAACAACCATAACAAACAGTTCAAACTTGGTAGTATTATCTTCGTGAAAGTGCGACAAATGTGCTGATCGTGAGCGTCCTGAGAATAATAATTCTAATTGTTGTCCATGTTGATCCTGTGGCACTCATAGAACGAGCGAATGCATTGCTTGTTTTAAGTATAAATTTCTATTAAAGCTAATTAAATTTAAGTAAAGTGACCACTAACTCCTGTTATTACAGTACCAATACAGACCCGCTCGTGAACCGACGTGTGGCCAAGGGTGCATCTTCTGCCGGGCGTGCAGCGGACGAGGGAGGGGTAGTAACTGTTGTCGCCTGTACACACTCAGCTTACTGTTGAATCCATTTCCCCAAGAGCTGAAAAACGAACTGCTGCCGCCACCTACACACTCGTTCACTCGAAGAGACTCCAATGGCGATCCGAGGGGTGAGCCTGCTGGATATGGACTTCAGCAAGGAGTTCCCCTTTGAGTTCGCCGTTCAGTCCTATGGCTGCACCAAGTTGAATGTGATGTACACCAACGACACGGACTCGGTGAAGCTCTGCCTCGCCTCAGTCCTATGGCTGCACCAGGTCCTGGAGCATTCACCCGTTTCATCGGCAGCGCCGACTGCACCTTCGCTACGGTGGAGAGAAGGAAGAACGCGATGATTCGGCCATCTGGTGCAACAAGCTTGTCGACATCCAGAAGCAATACAAGATCATCAACAACGGGCAGGAGAAGGACTCCGTGGTTGACCTCGCTGAGACCATCATCGACCCCTGATACGCCAACATGAAAGAAGACGACCTGAACACGTGGGAGGTACCTCTGAATCTAGCCTACATAACCTACGCGACCAAGGACGCATACGCATGCTACGACATGTACAAGCAGATCTTGGACATGAGGGCGTGTCTGCTTCCCGTAACCGACGAGTACACGGACAGCCGCAGCGTCATGATCAAGCGTGCCAGGAAGGTCTATATGTTGTACTTTATCTGTTTATAAGCACCTTTATCATCTGAGTGTTTCATGCATTAGCCTATGTGTCGTAATTATCTGTTTTGTCCGAAATATTTCTTTTAAGAACCCATTAACCTGATTGCTTTTTTTAGTGGCTATTTGCTTATGTATGTAAACTAGTTCACTTGTCCGTAAAAATAAAACTACTTCACTCGGCTGCCATGCTTTGAATCTCCTTCCTCCCAACATATTCCCCTCCTCAGGTGGACCCAGCAGGTCTCTGAATTTTCTCCCACTTTCTTTTTCGATGTAAACTGAGTTTTCTCCCAGTACTTTCCCCTAGAACCAACTCAACTGTCCCACGTCTAGCCCAAAAAATAATAATACCCCACGTAATATTAACTCATCAAATTAAAATGATATTTTATTTTGTAAGTTGAAAGTTCTTACAAAATAATAATAATAATTGTTTATATATAACTTGGCAAGTTAACTCCTAGTGATTGCGTACATAAGCTTGCAAAGATTTTACTGACGTGCAATCATGTGTTTATGTTTTTATAACATTTCTCCGTCTAGCCCAACATGATATTTTCACCCAACCCAGCAAGTCCGCGGATTTCGAGAAAAATGCAAATGGGATTTAAATGGGCTGCATAGATGCTACATCATTGTTTCACCCAGCCCACCAAATGGACTAAAAAAACAAATGGACTGGCTGACATGTGGGCCAGTAGGTCGAAGCCTAAGAAGGCGTTGGATTTACATCCAACGGCCGGCATTCTTCTTCAATCTCTCATCTTCTTCCCCCAGCGCTGCCGGAACCGCTTGCTCCAGCCTTCGGCGTCCAGCGGCGTTGTTTTGCGCTCCTCAGCGAAACGCTACCCCGCCGACGGCCAGGCCATCCCTCCACCCCGCACCTCCTGTTATTCTCTGCCGAGTGTAGGCCCACCCCGCACCCGAACCAGTCAAGTTTCCCACTCCTCTCCATCTGCGACTCCACTGCCGCGTCTTCCCCATCTCCGGGTCGTTCCAGTCTAGGGCCTCGCCGTCATCCACCGCCTCAGTGCGCTCGGCGCGGCGTGGTCGACATACGAGAGTCATCAGAAGAGGACTGTACGTGGAGAGCCTGACGGCTGGGACCCACGAGGTCCATGGTCGCACGCAAGGAAAGTTCCTCCTTATTACGCACTGTACGTGCACTGTACATGGGAATGGCTTCTGTATTTCGTGAAAAAACGTTCCCCCCGCTGACAGGTCGGACCCACCAGCTATATCTTCGCACGCAAGGAAGTGCCTCCTTATTACGCACCAAAAAATGAATACCCCTGCTAGCTGGGACCCACCATAGTGGGTGGCTGACTTGTGGGCCTACTAAGTTGACGAGGATGGAGGGCTTTGTTAACTTAGTCAATATGAATGATTCTAGCTCCAGTGACCGTACGATGTCCATCCAACGGCCATAGTGCTTCTTCAACCTCTAGTCTTCTTGCTCCAGCCGCCCAAAGCAGCGCCGGTCGTGCCGTGTGCTCCTGCCTCTCGTGGCCGGCCGTGATGCCGCGGAGGCCTCACCACCCCCTACTACTCCCACCGCTGGCCCAGGGTATCCCTCTACTCACCCACACCCCCTGTTATTCTGCGGCGACAGCAGCCTCACGCCGCAGCCGAACCAGTGAACCCTCGTACTCCTCTTCGCGTGGGCATCCACTGCCGCTTCTTCCCCGGCTCCGCGTCGTCCCCTTCCTAGGCCTCGCCGTCATCCACCTCCTTGGTGCTCTCGGCGCGGCGTGGTCAATGTGGTCAACGACCGACTTCCATCGGAAGAGTACTGTACGTGGAGAGGCTGACAGCTGGGTCCACAGCCACAACCCAGTTTTTTTGTGATTTGCCAAGTAAGTCGCTTTGTCAGGCCTGTTGGGCTGCAAATCTTTCAAGACGAGGAGAGCTTCATTCGGCTGGCCGAGAAAATGGCCTATCAGTAATGAGAAATGGGCTGTACATTTTTATAACACATCAAACCGGCAATTAGTTTCAAATATCTTTTTTTCATTTCGAGATTTTAAATTACATTAATTTTTATGCGTGGAGAATTTGTTGGATTTTATATTGATATACATTTATTTTTAAAATCAGTTTGAATGTGAGTCAAAATTTCGGGATTAAAAACAGTTCGGACCGCACCGAAATATGCAAAATTTCATATAATTTTTTAACCGTGGCCACAATATGGGCTATAATGCTAACAAAAAGAATATGGGCTCCAAAAAAAACCTTAAGAATTGGCAAACGGGCTGTAAATTATTAGAAATAATGGCAGATGGGATGTATGCTGTTTTCCACAGATCTGAGGCTTTCCTAAAAAAAAGGTTGACGCACAAGCAGTGACTGTTGGATGTCCATCGAACGGCCGTCGTGCTTCATCAATCTCTGCTCTTCCTGCTCTAGCCGCTCAAACAAGCGCCGGCGGGACTGCCTGCTCCCTCCTCCCCGCGGCCGGCTGTGCTGCTGCGCAGGCCTCACCGCCCCACCGTACTCCCATCGCTGGCCTAGCCATCCCTCTACTCACCCACACCTGTTGTTATTCTCCGGCGACGGCAGACGAACCAGTAAACCCTCGTACAGTCGTACTCCCCTCCGCGTGGGAAACAACTGCCGAGTCTTCCCTGCCTCCGTGTCGTTCCCTTCCTAGGCCGTCCACCGCCCTGGTGCTCTCGGCGCGGCCTGGTCAACGTGGTCAACGACCGACATGCATCTGAAGTGGACTGTACGTGGAGAGGCCGACAGCTGGGTTCACGGCCGCACGCAAGGAAATGCCTCCTTATTACGCGCAAAATAATGATTCCTCCACCTGACATCAGGGACCCACCAAAAGGGCCTCTCTATTTCGTGAAAAAATGTTACCGCCGCTGACAGCTCGGACCCACCAGCTATATCTTCACACGCAAGGAAGTGCCTCCTTATTACGCACAAAAAAAGAATACTCCCCCTGCTAGCTGGGACCCACCATGGTGGGAGGCTGACTTGTGGGCCTACTAAGTTGACTGGGACGGGGGCCTTTGTCAACTTTAGTCAATATGAACGATTTTAGCTCCAGTGACCGTACGATGTCCATCCAACGTCCGTAGTGCTTCTTCAACCTCTGGTCTTCTTGCTCCAGCCGCCCAAAGCAGCGTCGGTCGTGCCGCATGCTCCTGCCTCCCGTGGCCGGCTGTGCTGCCGCGGAGGCCTCACCGCCCCCTACTATTCCCACCGCTGGCCAGGCCCTGCGGCGACGGCAGCCTCACACCGCAGCCGAACCAGTGAACCCTCGTACTCCTCTCCGCGCGGGCTTCCACTGCCGCGTCTTCCCCGGCTCCCCGTCGTCCCCTTCCTAGGCCTCGCCGTCGTCCAGCGCCCTGGTGCTCTCGGCACGGCGTGGTCAACGTGGTCAAGGAACGACTTCCATCGGACGTGGACTGTACGTGGAGAGGCTGACAGCTGGGTCCACGGCCGCAGCAAGGAAGGAGGCGCGTACGTGTCGTAGTAGAGGCGCGCACGTAGCATGTACACGTACGTACAGCGGCCAGGGTGCAAGAAAGAAAATACGGCCACGTATGTGTACATACGGGCGGGGTCTCGAACGCCTACTCGCGCATACGTACGGCGAGGGCTCGTGTACATGGCTGGGTCGGAACGGAGAAACAGCGTCGTCGTCGTGTTCATGGGGAGGCAACGGAATGCGTCGTGTTCATGGGGAGGCAACGGAATGCGTCGTGTTCATTGGGAGGCAACGAAAAGCGTGGGAGCCAACCGGCTCGGTCGGAACGGAATGCGTTGTCGTGTTCATTGGGAGGGCTTGGACGGAACAGCCGATGGAAATGAGGCCTGGCGTACCGCAGAACGGAGGAAACGACCTTGTGTTCAACCGGCCACGTTTGAAACGGGATCCTGTTCATCGGGAGGGGTCTGGCATACCGCAAAACGGAGGAAACGGCCCTCCTATGGTCGAAACGGGGTCCTGTTGATCGGGAGGGGTGTGGCGTACCGCAAAATGGAGGAAACGGACTTGTGTTGTAGCGCTACGGTCGAAACGGGGGTCCTGTTCATCAGGAGGGGTGTGGCGTACCGCAAAACGGGACTCCACGGGATACTGTTCATCTCCACCGTCAACCCCCTCCAGCCTCCACGGGCTACTGTTCATCCACCGTCGACCTCCTCCAGCCTCCACTTGCGTCTGTTCATCCACGGGCTCCTGTTCATCCAGCCTCCACCACGCGCTACTCCACCGGCTACTGTTCAACCAGCCCTCTCCACGGGCTCCTGTTCAACCACCCCTCCACGGGCTACTGTTCATCCAGCCCTCCACCGTCTACTGTTCATTGTGCCCCTCCACGGGGTGGTCCTGTTCATCCTGCCCTCCACGGGGTCCTGTTCATCCAGCCCCAACCGGCTCGATCGATCAGGGTCCTGTTCATCCAGAGGCAACACCACGGGGTCCTGTTCATCCAACCCCACCGGGAACTGTTCATCCAACCCCCCCAGCAACGCTCACTGTTCATCCAGAGGTAGCATCGATCGGCTTCAGTTAGCAGCAATAGCGAAGGAATCGCTCGATCGGGTTCAGTTAACAGCCATCGATCGATCGCTCGGGTTCAGTAACGCGTAGCCTGCAGTGCAATCGCTCGGGTTCAGTTAGAGCCCAACGCATCGCTCGGGTTCAGTTAGAGCCAACGCCTCGCACACACGCGCGTACGTGTATGAGAGAAACGCGCATCGCTCGGCCCCCGACCTCCCACCTTAACCGGGAACTCCTCGAAATTTTCCTCGCCCTCGCTTCTACCACGGTTTTTTCCGTCATGGACGGCCCAAAGAATGTCATGCAGCTGCGTCTCCGGCCCGCCCAGGACGAAAAGCCCATTTTTTGTCATAGAAGTAGGAGCCCACCACATCTATGATGATACCGGGTTTGTCACAATTATCGTCATAGAAGTGTCATATGTATGACAGAAAAAATTTCGTTTGGCCCAAAATGTCATGGATGTGTCTTTTTTTTGTAGTGGTGAGAAGTAGTTCGACTACATCAACCGCGTTGAATAAACGCTTCCGCTTACGGTCTACGAGGGTACGTAGACACACTCTCCCCCTCATTGCTATGCATCTCCATGGATAGATCATTGTGTGTGCGTAGATTTTTTTTGTTTTCCATGCTACATTTCCCAACACAATGATGGTTTGGTTGATAGCTTGCCACCCAAAATGAGTTAATTAGTGTTTGGTCGATGCCTAGCCACCCAATTTACCCCAATTGAGTGAATTAGGATTTTGTCGATAGTTAGACACTCAAGTGACCCCAACTAAGTGAATTAGGGTTTAGTCGATAGCTAGCCACCCAAAATGACCAAATTGGGTCAATAATGGTTTCATCGACGGCTTGCCACCCAAATGAGCTAAATGAGTTAATTAGTGTTTGGTCGGTGCCTAGCCACCCAATTTACCCCAATTAAGTGAACTAGGGTTTGGTCAATAGCTAGCCACCCAAATGACCCCATTTGAGTGAATAATGGTTTGGTCGATAGCTTGCCACCCAAAATGACCTGAATGAGTTAATTAATGTTTAGTCGATGCCTAGCCACCCAAATTTACCCCAATTGAGTGAATTAGGGTTTGGTCGACAACTAGCCACCAAATGATCCCAATTGAGTGAATGATGGTTTGGTCGATAGCTTGCCACCCAAAATGACCAAAATGAGTTGATTAGTGTTTGGTCGATAGCTAGCCACCCAATGTACCCCAAAATGACCTAAATGAGTTAATCATCTCACAATCATCATCATATGACCTGCTACCTCTTGAGCACTGCGTTGGTTTTCCCTTGAAGAGGAAAGGGTGATGCAGCAAAGTAGCGTAAGTATTTCCCTCAGTTTTTGAGAACCAAGGTATCAATCCAGTAGGAGTCCACGCGCGAGTCCCTCGCAACCAACGCGATAAAGGGGTTGTCAATCCCTTCACGGTCACTTACGAGAGTGAGATCTGATAGAGATGACAGGACAATATTTTTGGTATTTTTATGATAAAGATGCAAAGTAAAATAAAAAGCAATAAAAATAGCTGAGTGTTGGAAGATTAATATGATGGAAAATAGACCCAGGGGCCATAGGTTTCACTAGTGGCTTCTCTCAAGATAGCATAAGTATTTGCGATGGGTAAACAAATTACTGTCGAGCAATTGATAGAATTGAGCATAGTTATGAGAATATCTAGGTATGATCATGTATATAGGCATCACGTCCGAGACAAGTAGACCGACTCCTGCCTGCATCTACTACTATTACTCCACACATCGACCGCTATCCAGCATGCATCTAGAGTATTAAGTTCATGAAGAACAGAGTAACGCATTAAGAAAGATGACATGATGTAGAGGGATAAACTCATGCAATATGATATAAACCCCATCTTTTTATCCTCGATGGCAACAATAAAATACGTGCCTTGCTGCCCCTACTGCCACTGGGAAAGGACACCACAAGATTGAACCCAAAGCTAAGCACTTCTCCCATTGCAAGAAAGATCAATCTAGTAGGCAAACCAAACTGATAATTCGTAGAGAGTTGCAAAGATAACCAATCATACATAAAAGAATTCAGAGAAGATTCAAATATTGTTCATAGATAATCTTGGTCATAAACCCACAATTCATCGGATCTCGACAAACACACCGCAAAAGAAGATTACATCGAATAGATCTCCACAAGAGAGGGGTAGAACATTGTATTGAGATCCAAAAAGAGAGAAGAAGCCATCTAGGTAATAACTATGGACCCGAAGGTCTGAGGTAAACTACTCACACTTCATCGGAGAGGCCTTGGAGATGATGTAGAGGCCCTCCGTGATCAATGCCCCCTCCGGCGGAGCGCCGGAAAAGGCCCCAAGATGGGATATCACGGGTACAGAAAGTTGCGGCGGTGGAATTAGGTTTTTGGCTCCGTATCTGGTAGTTTGGGGGTACGTAGGTATATATAGGAGGAAGAAGTACGTCGGTGGAGCAACGAGGGACC